>NW_007731585.1:0-60790 GCF_000696425.1 Galeopterus variegatus
ATATCAGACAAACCCAAAATAATGGACAGTCTACAAAACACCTGAACAGTACTTTTCAAAAGCGTCAAGTTTCTGAAAGACAAGGAAAAACAGAGAAACTGTCATAGATCAGAGGCAGCTAAGGAGAGATGACAACTACATGTAATGTGGAATTCTGCACTGGATATTGGAACAGATTAAGGACATTAGTGGAATTAAGTCTGCAGGTTAGTTAATAGCATTGTGCAATGTTAGTTTCTTAGTTTTAATAAGTGTGTCACAGTTATGGTAAGATGTTAATAAGAGAAGTTGGGTGAAAGATACATGAGAACTCTTTGTCCTATCTCTGCAGCTCTTCTGTTAAGTCTAAAATCATTCTAAAATTAAAAATTTAAAAACATATGCAGAAAACACACACACAATAAAGGCCAAACATAAAGAAGGCTCAATCGGGGGTTGGTGCCTAATTACCACCATGAGCCCCTCTTCCACTCCAGGTTTCTGGCTAATAGTGTATGCTCACAAACAACTGAGATAACTGGCTGACTCTCAAGTTTTATTCAAGACAACTTTATTAGTGCGACTAGAAAAACAGTGGAGTCTCCCACAGGTCTCACTGAGCCTGGGCATCCGGACTCATATCTCCTACACTTAAATACCCAATTCCATCAGAGAAGTTAGAGAGTGACATTCCTCCCACCACTCTGGGGAAAACCTGCCTTCTTTTGTTCATCAAGTGGGAAAGGTAAAGAAGAAGGAGTAGTACATGATTTAGTCCAAAGGGGTGGTAAAAAGGTAAACTGAGGCACAATAACATTTTTTTTTTTTTTAAAGAGTTTATCTGAGCAAACAGCAGTTCAGGAATTGGGCAGCTCCAAACCAGAAGTGGTTCGGGAGCTCCATAAAGGGAACGTAAGGGGGAGGCTTTTATACACAACACAGAAGTAAAGCAAAGAAAATATTTGACTGGTTGCAGTTATACAGTTGCCTTATTTGGTCAATCCCATTGGAAAGTCCCTGGTTACATAATTATAAGCTAGTTAAGCAGAACGTAAGTTCTGCTTTCTTTAATACAACAGAGGCATTTACAAGGAATAGCTCATGTTCAGTTTTACTGATGTTTGGAAATTAAGCAAATTTAAGGTAACTTATGAAGCTTAACTGGCTTTATCTTGTCAGGGATTCTTCAGGCCTGGTCTCCATTTTAACTTATTTTAACAGGGGTGAAGGGACAAGCCCTTGATTCCAGTGCTGCAACAGCCTCTGGTTACCAGGACCCAGTGGATGTCACACCCTCAATCCCGGTCTCACCAATCAGATGGATTAAGACAGAGTGAAGTAAATATCCAGAAGTGTTTCTTCAATATGTCCTTCTCACGGTGAGTGAATTGAAAATCCTTTCACTGAAACACAGGAATGAGGGAACCAAGAGTTTCTTCTACAACTTAAAATTAAAAACAAAAACAAAAAATTAAAAACCACCAACAAAAAAGACTTTCTCAAAAGACGAACCACAAAAAAATTTATTTTTTTTCTTTACTCCATGATAAGTATGGTTAAAAGATATGCTATCTTGTTTGGAAAATACAGGGCTAAGGATACAAAGTAGATTGGGGAAGATCAAACTGGTGAATGTTTATGTTTCCCAAAAGAAATATGAAAAGGGAAACCTGCTTAAGAATATGGCAACATCCCTTTTTTAATAAGATGGGTAATTCTGAGTGGAGAATTACAGCATACTTATAGATATAAAGAATAGCTTAAGAGGCAGTAAAAAACTGATGTATAAACCCAAATATTTAGAATTTGGCCATAATAATACAATACTTAATGAAAATGCTAAGAGGAGCATTTGAAATATGGGAAATAATCAAGCATAGGTTGAGTCCACTTTCAAGATGCCAGAGGCCCGTGGGGTAGCTTATAAAATTTAGAACTTCATAAAGGTATAAAGTGCAAAACAGATGTTCCCAGTGCAGATGTAATTAATGGAGACATTTAGGGGAAAAATTAAGAAGTTGTAGTGGATTGAATTATGTCCCCCCAAAACTCACTGGAACGTGAACTGTGTCCCCCAAGTGTTATGTGTTAGAAACTTAGTCCCCACTGTGACTGTTAAGAGGGTGGGAAATCCTATTATGGTAATTGAAAGGAGGAGTCTTGAAGAGGTGATTGGATTGTAGGACCATGTAGTAGTGAATGGATTAAAAATGGTGGTCAGGGGTGTGGTTCTGAGGGATTTGAAAGAAGAGGAGAGTCTGCCTCTTGCTCTCTGTGCTCTCTCTGCTTCCACCATCTTGCAATACGAGACCCTAGTCACTGTCACCACCACCAGATGAACTTTGGATTTCCCAGCCTAAGAAACTGTAAGCAATAAATTTCATTTTCTTTATAAATGACCCAGTTCCAAGTATTGTTATAAGCAATGGAAACGGACTAATACAGAAGTTAAAATAGAAAGTAAACATACCTCAGCAAATAGATGGCACTCATGTAGACATGATCAGAGTTATAAAAATACAAATTAAAAAAAAGTAAAAAGACACAGAAGTGTCATAAGTCTTGGCAAGGAGACATGGAGGTAGATGTCGATGTGGCAGCAAGACTGTGGAAGTTTTTTTAACAACGATTTTGAGAAAAAGAAGAGAGGAGTGTTATCAATACAGGTCTGAAAAAGAAATACTATGTCACAGACATCACTACGACGAACACAGTTAATCTGCTGATCTGAGGAAGAAAGTAGTGAATGGGCTGACTGATTTTACTACTGATCTCAGCAAAGCTTGTGGCACAGCCTGGGCAAACACTTGGCGGTTTTTAGTTTGCCTGCAAAGAAAGGTAGAGATGACCACAGCTATGACACAGAGCTTGCCAGCCATGATGTGCTGAAAAGGAGAAAAGGAGGAGAGTAGGAACCAGAGGAAATCAGGCAAACACTTGGCGGTTTTTAGTTTGCCTGCAAAGAAAGGTAGAGATGACCACAGCTATGACACAAAGCTTGCCAGCCATGATGTGCTGAAAAGGAGAAAAGGAGGAGAGTAGGAACCAGAGGAAATCCTCTCCTGCCCAGGCTGAGGACTAAGGGTGGGGACACAGACGCTGCAATGAACCACAAAGAGGCAGGAATCAGCGAAGAGGTGGAGGCATTGGAGGAAAGGTTTCTCATAATTAGATCAAGATTAAAAGCTTTCAGAGGACAATGATTCTTTTCCTTCCACAAAAATATAAAAAGATATTCCAGATGAGCTTTGAGGATAACATATACCAAGGTGACCAGCAGAGAGAGAGAAAAAATAAAGTAAACGGGGCCATTTAATATGTGTGGCTTGAAGATCTACTCATCAGAGAAAGCCTATCTCCAGTTTAACGACAAGTTCAGTGCAGAGATAAAAGCACAGATAGTGATATGGAACCAAGGCTATATGGGAGAGATCCTGGTGAAAATTACCTGAAGCAAGGTGAATTTTTCTAACGTCATCTATTTTTATCATTTTGCAAAAACCTGACTCACATTCTTTGCCTTTTTTACCTTCTTCTCCATTCTTTTTTGTTTGGTTATAATCTTAATGTATTACTAATTAATAAGAATTACTTTCCAGCCATGGGTAAATTGTCTTTCTAACTGATTAATGTGCCTATAAAGTGCCTCATCAATTATTACTACAGCACATTTAAAGTTTCTGTGGTTAACAAGGACAATCAAGCTGTGTGCAGATATATACTTAGGTTGACCAGGACTTTGCAGAATTCCTACTGGTTGAATTTTTCTTGACCTAATTGTGCTAAATGTGACTCAAGGACTCTCAGTCACAAGAATGCAGGTCACAGTGAATGATTTTGCAGTGAAGTAATAATAGCTAATGGCTTTTGAGCACTTACTATGTTCCAGGCACTGTGTTAAGTGCCAAATGTATCATCTGGTTGTCTCTTCAATGCAAATCTGTGACAGATAGTATAGTATTAATTTTACAATTAAAAAAAAAAAGGCTCAGAAAAGTTAAACATCTGCCGAAGATTGCTGTGTTGGTCTGCTCAGGCACAGACTGGGTAGCTTAAACAACAGAAATTTATTTTCTCACAGTTCTGGAGGCTAGAAGTCCAATATCAAGGGGCCAGCAGAGGTGGTTTCTGGTGACATTTTTCTTCTTGACTTGCCAACAGCCAGCTTCTTGCTGTGTCCTTACATGGTCTTTCCTCTGTGCAAACACAAAGAGAGAGACATCTGTGTCTCTTCCTCTTCTTAGGGACATCATCAGTCCTATCAGATTAGAACTCCACCCTTATGACATCATTTAACCTTAATTACCTCCTTAAAGGCCCTATCTTCATATGCAGTCACTTTGGGGGCTAGGGTTTCAACATGTGAGTTTTGGGGGGGACTCAATTCAATCCATAACAGTCACATAGCTAATAAAGGAAGGAGTAAGGACTGGGACCCAGAAGTCCAACTCCAGATCCTATCCTATTACACTTTCCTGCCTCCATGTGCCATGTAGATAAGAGTACATACACAGTACATAATTGTTAGTATTAATTCTAAGTAAAATATCTAGCCATCCATTTTATTGCCAGTCATAGGTCAAACATTTAAAACCTGTATCTCATGAAAAAAATGGCTGAATATATATGGTAATTCACATTTTATAGTTTGTGGAAGCTAAGCTCATGTGAATGAATGGTAACATGATTGTCATCTGCACAGTGGAGGATTTCTGCATTATAAAAGTAGGACACACGGCATTTGCTGAGATTTAGTATTCATGAATGGGGTAGGAAGTTATTAGATGTTTGCCTGGATTAACATAAGGTAAATCTGAATCTATTTGCAAACTGAGTCCAGTTGAGGATGAAAACATTTACCTATCCATTCAACAAGCATGCAGCATAACCTGATGTGGTAGCTGCTGTGCCACTAGGTAGGTCATTCAGACAGAGAAGCCAATGAGAATGATGCCTATTCTGTTAGGAAAGTGTTACAGGTGCTGGGGGTCTGTGCTGTGTGAAAGGAGGACAAAAAAGAGGATGTGGCAATTCAGATGTAACACTGCTGGATATCTAATCTATAGTGGGGTGAGTGCAGGCCAGCAAATTCAGATGAAGGGCGATAATGTAAAATGTAAACCAGAAGAAGAAGAAACCAAGGGAAATTTAATTGTACTGATAATTTTAAAATAGAAGATGAGGACTTATGGTCAAGATGGTGGAATAGATGGTCCCCAGTGTCACTCTCTCCCACATATCAACCGATTTACAACTATAAAAAAGCAACAACAGCCAAGCTGGGGCTGCTAGAGCTCAGGGGAAGAGGAGGAGAGACCTACAGAGTGCATGAAGGTGGCAGAAGCCACAATGAGAGAAAGAAAAAACTGCTCTGACCATTTTGAGCCCTGGCCGCTTCCAGGCTGGAGCTGCTGAGTGCTCAGAGCAGTAGCTGGCAAAAGCCACAGCTGTGCCCTTCAGATGAAGTTGCTTGGAGGTGGCAGGGGAGAGAAGGGCTTAGGTGATTCCAGGCCAGCAAGACCACAAATATCGTTCCCGTGGACCCACATAGGAGTGAGAAGCCACAGCAACTGAAAAAAAGGAGCCACTGAGAGGCCAGTGAGTCATTGCAAGGGACTGGTGCATGGCCCATCCCATGAGAAGTGTTCGCAGCATGGGCAGTGGGGGAGACGGGCCCACGGGGAGAGCACTGGGGCACAGCAAGGACAACTGATCTTCACCCCAATCAGCATAGGACCACTCAGAGGAGACTGGTCAGGAATATAGAATTGAATGGGGTGCAATTTGATGAAAAGACGCAGGTCCAGACTGGAGTTTCTACACAACCCAGGTGCACCAGATCTCACTAGACCCAGCAGTACCTACAAAGTCAACCATTAAAACCTGAGCTGCACAAAAAGCCTTCCCCATGGAATCAGCAGCAAAGCAGCAATTTAGCTCAACCACACAGGTCAAGTACTGGTCCCCACAGGAAGTTCCCCCATTTTAGAAGTAAGCAAAGAACAACAAATTAGTTCCAGCGCAGAGTTTAAGTGGTGGGAACAGCAAATAATCCAACACAGAACTGAGAGAAAAACCAAAGTACCCACAATGAGAGACAAAGTTTGATATTAACTCATTTCACCAAAGAATACCTATAACACCTAGAAGGACCAGAAGTCCCCTGGGCTACCAAGCCAGACAGGGGGGAGGGCCAGGAGCCTCAACCATGCCCCCCAGCACCTGCAACCAGTCCTGAGGGTGGGGTCTAAGGGCCTTGGCCACTTCCCCTGACACATGCAACCAGCCCAGCAATGACATCCGAGCCACAGCAAGAAGCGCCCTGGGTTCTCGAGCTGGGGTCGTGGGGGGCGAGGGCTTCTGCCACACCCCCCTGACATCTGCACCCAGCCCGGCAATGACCAGGCCACCACTGGAAGCCCCTGGTCTCCCCTGCGGGAATGAGGGGGGCCACAGGCCTCAATCCCACCCCTCCTCCTTCCTCCTTCTTCCACCCCATTTCCTTCCCCTTTCTCCCTCCCTCCCAACTGCTCTGCAACAACATCCTAGAATGTAAAAAATAATAATAATATTAATTAAAAAAAGAAGAAGATGAAGTGATCAGACATCTTTGGTATCCTTTAATGGGGAAGAAGATGAAAATAAGGTAATGGGAAATTAATCCCCCTTAAATTATGTAAAGTGAATCAAGCTAGGGGTGTTTGTTTCCAGTTTTTCTCATATATCCCTGTTATAAGTACAGTATATAAATTAGCTTGAAGTACTCTAACGCATACACACAAAAAAGTCAGAACAGCAAAGGAAAAACTATCAGTAGAATGTGCTTAAGAAGATGGCAGTGTGGAGAATACAGCTCAAAAAAGAAATGCACAGAAGCAGAATATAGTGAGGCCACTGGAAATGGAAGAATGAGGGTTAAGCAGAGTCACTGCACACATGCTGTACGTAACAAAGGGCCAGCTAAAATGAACGTAAACTCATGGCTAAGAAATGAGTGCACCAGCGAACAATAAAGAGAAGACAATAACAGTGGATCTGTGAACTGCTATTGAGATGGCCAAGGTATTACTTGGTGTTTCAGGGAAAGGCTCCTTGGAAAAGGATATGGTTGTTCACATCTGGCGCTACCATTTGCGAGCTGATTACAAAAACAGAGCTTCAATTCCAATGCTTAACTACTTTGTACATATTCTTCTGCCAGGTGTTCAGTCAGGAGAAAAGAAGATTAAGACTGGTCCAGGATGTTTTCTTAATTTCCCATGACTTAAAATCTAGAGAGGGAGAGAAAACATTTATACCCACGCATAATATTTAAAAAACTAGGACTTTATGACAGAAGTGCCAAGTATAGAGCAATTATTAAGAATAGGGTGAAATTGCAGGGAATTTGCAGAGGAGGTTAGCATCCCTGGAAAGAATCAAATAGGCAAAGGAAATGAGGAATTCTTGAAGTCTTCTATGAATTTCCGTAGTTCATTTGAATAAAACTTTTCAGGCAGTCTCACAGGTTATGCGGCAGTAGAAGCCAGGTTCATTGTGAATCTACTGATATGGTTGATTGTGAATCTACTGTACATTGTGAATCAATAGATTCACAATGAACCTGGCTAAACTGTTATCTAATGAATTTTAATTCTACTTAATTGCCACAATGCCTGGGAAACTTAAATAAACCAGATGTCTTGGTGATAAGTTATTGTTAGAGATACATAGCACTTAAATAATATAGGATAGTCGATGTTAAAAATTGTTTCTTACTTTCTTCATCATGCTTTCTAAAGATTTTTCCATCATTCCTTATCAAAAAATTAACTGAGTTTAACAGAACAGTGGTTATCCTGTAACATTGTCAACTGAGCAAGATTACCTACAAGAGAGATGGTTTTAGAACTTATTTTTACCTTGAGGTGGATTAGTTGCCATAGTGGATCTATTTGTAGTTTCTTACCTAATTTTAAATAAACAGACACAATGTACAAAGGCTTCTCGGAAGCAGAACTTAGCTGTTGCTCCAAGACTGAGAGTTTGGCATCCTTCTGGATAATTTTCCAATTTCAATATTCAACATGCACTCTGTCTCCTGCCTGAAATATTTCCCTTGCAGTTTAGTATTTTTAGACTTTGTAGTCAGAAGTCACTTCTCGTTTCCTTGTTCGTTTTCTCTTTGTTATCCTTTCCTACCCTTTCTCCCCTTCTCAGCCCACACTATAATGCTGAAGATGCATAATATAGTCCTTTGGCTAACGGACCAGGTCTGTCTCACAAAGGTGTTGATTGATGTGAATCTGGAGGGAGTTCTATTCAGTGATTCTTGAAAGACCTGCCCATCATCATTCTATTTCCCGCTTACATCCCATGCTATAGTTCTGTTGAACTAATTCACAGTTCCTGAAAGGTGTTGATTGATGTGAATCTGGAGGGAGTTCTATTCAGTGATTCTTGAAAGACCTGCCCAGCATCATTCTATTTCCCGCTTACATCCCATGCTATAGTTCTGTTGAACTAATTCACAGTTCCTTAAATTTCACCCTCCTCCTTGCTTTCCTCACTGTGCACAGGCTATTTCTCTGCTTGGAGCACCCCTTTCTCTACATGCATCTCAAGACCACGCCAAGAAGTCTTCCCTCTTTTGTCCCATCTCCATTCCCAGCCTCCATCAGACACTGCCATCTCTGTGCTCCCCTAGATCCCTGTGCATCTTTCTATCGTGGCATTGACCATGACACTCTGTGCTTTTTCATGAACTCATCTGAGAGTCCCTCCCCTACCTGCATCAGCATGGCATCCGGCACAGTGCAAATGCTTAATAGATTCCGCTGGGAGAGTTAGGACAAAGAGGGCATGCAGATAACATTTACAGGAGATGCAGGGTTGGACTTGAGATCAGCCCTGCTGGATGATAAACAGCAGTTTCTGAAAGAACAGTGAACCACATTTGACAGGAAGGTACGTCATAAGAGAAAAATGTCAAGTTTTGTACTTAGCTTCCAAACAATCAACTGCAGATGTGTAGGTCTGTGGAATATTAGTTTAGGTAAATATGACTTCAGGGTTTATTTGACTTTACCTCAAGCTGATAGAATCCAAAAGTTCGAAAGCACATTACAGCTCTCCTTGTTTAACCCTCTCCATGATTCATGATTGTTGAGTCTCCTGAACAATGTGCCGGGTAAGGAACATTCAGTCTTCTCTGTGAACACTTCCATGACTTTGTCAGCCATGTGCTGGTTGGCAAGAAAAATAACATTAAAAAATCTTCAGCTGTATTGGTAAAAATAGAGTTCCCAAAGGGATAATAATGTGATTGTTCCCACTTCTATTACGACAATTACCACACTGAATTTTTGACAGTCATTTGTTTCTTTATCTAACTTCTCTATTGGGTTGTAAGTTTTTTGGAGACAGAATCTCTACCCTGTTAACCTTCATATCCCTACTCTCTAATGCAATGTATTCAATAAACAAATGCTAATGAAAATATAAATGACTTCAGGACTGTGGCATGTGCAGGTTAGCACACTGGGTTGAGAGGGCAGGCTCTGATGTAAGGCTTGAGTTAGAATATCAGCCCCTCTATCTACTAGCCCTGTGAACTTTGCATGTCATCTAAACTCTCCAAGCTCTGGTTTCTTTGTCTAAAATAACAATAAATGTTTTGAAGATTAAATGAAAAAATAAAGGCAAGTATTCAGCACTGTCATCCTTCTTTAAAGCATATTAATAGAAATAATGACAAACCGAAGAGAATCTAGAATGATGAAGAAACCTAAATCCATGTCATATAGTGAATAGTGAATCCATGTCATATAGTTAAGGATACTTGAAATGTTTGCCCTAAAGAAGGGAAGACTTAGAGGGAACCATGACAGTTGAATGACTACTAATACAAGTAATAATAACCTATTCACTTGATTTTATATTTCATAAAAAGCTTCCATATGTTATTTTATTTGACTTTCACAATAACTATATTATTTAGGGAGGGCGAGGAAGCACGCTTCATTACTCTTAACCTATAGGTGAAGAAACTGGCACAGCGTTGCCACTTGCCTCATGTCCCACAGCTGACCATGGTGGGACTGAGGCTGACCTCAGGTGTGCTGGCTTGTGGTCCATTTCTCTTTCCTCCAGAGCACAGAGCCTCTAGAGGGGTCTGGGAGATAAATCTTATTTTTGTGGAAGTCAAATTAAAGATTAATGGGTGAAAAATCATAAAGAGGTAGATACTGTCACATTCAAGAGAAGAATTTCAAAAATAATTACAATTATCCCAAATCACAACTGGATGAACAGCCTTATGAAGAAGTAGGCTCCCTGTCATTCTTTATATTTAAGCAGAAAATGAATGCCTACCCATTGGAGATGCTGAGGGTGAATATTGGACATGGTGATGTCTAAGCTTCCTTTGAATACTAGCTATAATTCTAAGTCACTTATCCACAAAACAGTGAATGCTATACATTTAAAAATTCCCTGTCTACTCCTCACAAGAGTATTATAAAACAATAACAAGGGAGAATTTGAGTTCTTTAAAAAAAGGTCATGTTAATTCAGAGTGGTTTTACATTTAGCAGTGACAAAAAAAAAAAAAAAAAAAAAAAAAAAAAAAAAAAAAAAAAAAAAAAAAAAAAAAAAAAAAAAAAAAAAAAAAAAAAAAAAAAAAAAAAAAAAAAAAAAAAAAAAAAAAAAAAGATTTTACATCACTGTACCTAAAAGTGATTCTTTGATAATGATCCAGGAAAATTTATTAACCCTCACATTGTTTATCAATATTTTGATTTTTTTTCTAAACAAGGCTAGTTAGTAAACACGATCTATGTAACAAAAACTATTATAGCCTAAAATGTTTGAAATTATGGATATTAGTTTAAATATGTGTGACTCTATCCCAATTGAGATAATCTCAACAGTGTTTATAGGCAACATTCAAATTAGACATAATTAAAGACGATGCATTCCCATATGTTAATTACTGCGCTCTTATGCAGTACTTTGACTAAATGTGAAAGTTATTTCAGAACATGCTATTCCAAGAGAAGCACAGCAATAAAACAAGTTCTGCAATTTTAATTTGTTCAACTCTGTGAATGTCACTTCTTTCTGAATTATTTTAAATATGGTTAATTATATTTTTCCAAAATCCATTTTATCAGAAGGAAAATCCATAAGGCAGATAGATAAATAGATAGATTTTGATATCCAGTAGAGTGAAATGTTAATTAACCCACAATGAAAGAAGTCTATTATCATTTCTTTCTTTTTTATTGAAACATAATTGACATTACGTATTTGTGGGGTACAGAGTTGACTGTTAATACTTGTGTACAATATGTGATGATCAAATAAGGATAATTATCATATTCATCAGTAGAATACATTTATTTCTAAGAAATTTCTAAAATCACCCACTAATCTTTCTCTGGTTGTTTTTCAACTAAGAAAAAGACACTAATAAAAAAGAAATATTATATTAACTTAACTAAAATATGATAGTATAAGTACATAAGAATAATAGATTTTCTAACATTTTATATATATGTATCTGAACACAGACTGCAGAACTAATAAGAGATTATCTAAGTTGCTTTCTAAAATTAATCTAAAATTGTTCCATCTGTGAATTTTTCTAAAAGATTATCTAATCAGAGCAGTGTATTTCATTCTTGATATGCATATATAAGGAATTATTATAATTTTGGAATTTCTAAGCACTTTCATAGACATTATACAATTTGATCCTGTCTAAAGAAAAACACCAATTTATAGTTATTTGTTACATTCTTCATTCAGAGATGAAGATGAAGTTGGCATTCTGCAGTGGATGAGAAATAATAGATAAGTATGGGGCACACCTATTGTGTCTTTTAGAGGTTTAATATCATCTTATTTCAAGAACAATGCATTGTATTAACTGTATTATGTAAAATTTGATTTCTTCATTAAATACAGAAAATGTGATCATTTTGTCAGATGTGAAATCCTGAGAAAAATACAAACACATTTGGGTCTACCCTAGGTGAAGCCATTTTGTAAACAAAAGGAGAAAAATTCTGCTCAGGAAGTAGTCAGACAAACTAGAAACATTGACACTGCACAAAGTAGGTGGCACTATATGACGCAACTAAATTGAGAAGCAGAAGAATGATTTACTATGAAATATAACACAGGTGCTCTCTGCTCTCTCTTTCTCTCTCTTTTTTTCTTTTACTTTTTCTTTTTTTTCTTCCATAGGTGTTTAAGGAAGTTCTTTCACAGCTCTACACTGTTAACTGTTTTTAAGTATTGAATGACTACTAAAGCTAGTTATTTAATATTTAATGTTTAAAGTCCCAGAAAGAAATATCAGTAGCTTTAAATGCAGGTATCTATAAATCTTAAAAAGTAAATATGGATGCAGTAGGCACAAGCAAAGGAGCTAAGATTTGCATGTGCTAATATATGAGGTTGCAAATATGTAACAGGAAGTAACAAAACATTCTTTTTCGATTACTTACCCTATTTAACAGCCTTCATCTTGCTTTGGTTATAAAATATTCTTGACTCCCAAGAGTCTCTTTCTCTGGGGATGAGACTAAGGGATGAAACCTCACCTGAAGAGTTCTGAATTAGACTAGCTGGAGAGTGGACTCCTTTTGTGTCAAGGTCACTTAGATCAGCCATGCCAATAACCATGCTGACATTCCACAGGATAGGGTGGTGAGGAGAGTGAAACAGACCACAGGAGAGGGGCTGGCTAAGAAATGTGAAAATACTGAATTGAATTGTGGTTCTTTTTTTCTTGATGTTTAAAAAGAAAAACAAGTTTTGGAATGTATCCAACTCAATCTGGTAGGGAAATCCTAGAACTTTGTAAAATCTCATTGGGAACAAACACATTATGTAGAAAAGTAATGTGAAAATTCAGGATAAAGGTTATCTCTGAGAGGAAGCCAGAGGGAAGGGAGAGGGGAGCAGCACATGATAGATGCATGATTATTATGACATTATGGTACTTTCGTCTTGGTGGTGTATCTTTGGGTATTCATTTTATTATTGTACTTTATAATTCACATATGTGATATATGTGTATAGACAAAATTTTTTGAATGTTAAAATTGTTGTATTAAAAAATATAATGTGAAAAATCAGAAAAAAAATAACAAATGCCATTATCAGTGGGAGAGAGTATCATACATGTTCCAGCAAGTCCAAGAATTTAACTTCTTTCTGAAGGGGGGCGTGGGGGGAGGAGATCAAACTTGCTACAATTGTTAATATTTTTCATTGCTTGCAGTAATAAATAAGTCATGTTTTGCTTTTGCATTTTGCCTTTTTCTTTCAATATTAATTTGTTCTGCATTCTTATTATCTTTGAATAGCTATCTGCATCTTGCTGCTCTCTTTGACCACTCCCCACCTCAGTCCACTGAGACCTTTACTTTCTTTTCCTTGTCTGCAGGAATCTGTTAACTTCCTTGCCTTTATAAACACTACTGAATGACTGACCTTGTTGCTAAAATGGGGAGCACAGCTTACATCCTGTGTTTCCCTCCATCCCTCCCTCCCCATCAAAGTCCCTCTCTTGTGGCTCTCTAAGCTTCTGTCCCTGTCATGATTCACCTTATCCTTTCCTTTACCTATCCTCTCAAGTGACCCCAGAGTACATTTCTGAGGCAGCACAGAATAGGGACAAACCCCAGGGAGGCTGCTCATAAATATTCAGACTAGATCAGCACTAGCATTGGATGAACCCATAATGAGCTGACGACAGCTTAACCAACCTAGGAATCAGCATGCTACCCCATGAACTTTGCAGTTTACAAAAGCTGCAGCACCTGTGCAGTAGAAGGAATAAACATGCAGATGACCGCTGTATGACCTCCCATTCATGACATTAGACCAGAAAGGCCATGCACATGACCAGAAGTTTCAGAAACTCAGGGACACATGACAGGAAGCTGATGACCTATCGGGCCTTAATTACCCTAGACCCTCCCTCACAGCTGAATATTCCTTCCCTTAGTTAGGACAGAGTAACACCCCCATCCCGGAGCTGCTCCTCATTCGTGGGAGATGCCTGGGCATGCTTCTGCTCTGTACTTCGGCTTTGTAATAAAGTCCTGTTATGTTCCATCTGTCTGGCCCTTTTTCCTTCCCTTTTGTTGGTCCCATGAAAGATTTTCTCCATGGCTTGACCAAGAACCTGGAACTGCTGTCTGGTAGCATTTTGACTGTTTTGATGTTTCCCTTCTGCACAGATAAGGTGTTCTGCTGCCTGCCTTTGGTCTTGAGAGAATGAAAGCTTAGGAGTTGTCTGTATCCTGAAGGTCAGGTACTTCCAACATCTGTCCTTTTTTCCCCTGTCTACATTTTGTTGATTGTCAATGGTTTCTTTTCAATTTGTTCTACATTCCTCTTTGCCTCTGCAACCAGTTTTTCCCAGGACTGTTTCTTAAATTGTCTTAACTTTGTGTATATCTTCCTGTTGAGTCAGTCTGTTCCCTCCATTCCCCATACACATATTTTTCTAGAGTGCCTGAAAGATAGTGAAGTCCTTTCGGGTTTTATTCATTATATTTGCATGAGTCTCCTTAAAGATTGTGTCTGCCCTGCAATTGGAATGGTCAGATCACCCATGGAGATTTCTCTGAGTCTGGGACATGGTTTTGTCATCTACAAAGGTGGACTACATGGTTTCTATCTTCACAGGAAAATACAATAGAATATATATGTCTTGCACACATGCAGAGAAACTTTTCTGCTGCTTTTGAATGTACTAAACAGTTAGCAGATCTCAAAAGGTGTCATGCAACCACTTACTCTTGAATGAAATTGAACAGTGAAGATGCCTTTATCACATGCTAAAAGGTTCATCTGTTTGACCTCTCTGTGTACTGTATCAGAGAGGGATTTCTATTCGAATGAAGCCTAGGGAGATGATCTTGTCTTCTGTGTTTCCTGCCTGATCCAGTCAGCTATTGTCACATAACACTGTTATAAACCACCCTCAAACAGACTGGCAGACAACAATAAGCAAATATAATCACATATGCTGTGTACAGGTCACTGGGGCATATCTGCATCATATTCTGTCATTGCTCTGGGACCAGAAGGTTGTCTGAGGCATGTTCTTCTCATGACAATGGCAGAGGGCAGAAGAGCCAGAGGTGTGAACAGAAACATGTGTTGCCTGTTAAGACCTAGCTCAAGCAAGTGCTGTGTACAGGTCACTGGCATATCTGCATCATATTCTGTCATTGCTCTGGGACCAGAAGGTTGTCTGAGGCATGTTCTTCTCATGACAATGGCAGATGGCAGAAGAGCCAGAGGTGTGAACAGAAACATGTGTTGCCTGTTAAGACCTAGCTCAAGCAAGCATGCCGTCATTCCCACCCATACTACGCTGGTCAAAGCAATTCACAACTTTTGCGGGATGGGAAATATACCCTACCATAGTGGGAGGAATCTCAAAGTCACAGGGCAAAGGGCATGAATGTGGGAAAGGATGGAGGATTGGGAACAAATATGCTATCTATTTTATTGTCATTCTCTTCAATCTAAGGAGGGCTTAATGCTATTTCAGAAATGAAGTTCTATATCCTTACTTAAATATTTACCAGAATAGTATTTATAGATCTTTTTCTTATTTTGAGAAATGCTTAAGAAAAAGGCTAAGTAAAGTTGACATTTAGAGGAAACACAACATTTAGCAGGAAATGTCAGTAAATCAAATTAAGATTACCTGTGGCTCCCTTGATTAACGGCTACCTGTGGTGTTCATGCCACTATGAGAAAAGCAGAGTATACAATGAAGTGTCCACCCTTATGAAACAGCCAACCTGTCACAAGACACAAACCAGAGGGGACAAAGTTTCACATGAGTGGCATAAGTCACCCCGAGTCACAGCCAAATCTTCAGAGCAGGTACCTGAATGTCACAGAATGTACATCTGTCAGACAAAGAGGCTCCCACCAAAAGTCTTTTGAATATTTCATAAAGGATTTTGAGGTCAGTCCTGAAAAATTAGTTCTCTCCAGGAATGGAGAACGCTGATCCTCTCATTTTATCTCACAGTTGCCTTCACTACTAATAAAACCCTCAGACAGTTAGAAATGAGGTCCTAATGACCAGAATAAAACTCATTTGAACTGGGAAAATTCTCTGTTGGAACAACCTGAGATTTGCCTTGTATGATATTTAGTTTCTAGAGTCTGACACAGAGTGTTGGGTTGCCATTCTCTAGTCTATTAGTGAAGAAACCAAAGTGCAACTGTGTCTCTGTTTTCCATACCATAATAGCAGCAGCACTAAAACCCAAGACTTTTCAGACCCACTGAACCATAGTGGAACACTGTTGGAATCAAGCAAATTTACTTTAGAAGGTAAATAGAATTCTTCTAAGTAGCCATAGACTATATCTGAATTACAGCTTTGAATAGTACTTTGTGTATGGCCTAGAAATCATTAAAATCCTTAGAGATAATTACTATTCTCTTTTCTTTCCTTCAAGAGCTTCATCTTCCATGAGTCCCAATTTTGTTTATAAATAGAGACTTCACTGGAGAAAAGAAAAACTCAGCAGGTGGAGAAAATATATTAATTGGAAAGTACTTTAAGTTCATTCATAAAGAGTAGAAAGCTTTCACATTGGTTTCATTAAGAAGAAACCAGACGTAATAAAGTTAATTTCCTAACCAATAATAAAACAGATTTATGGACCTGTATACAGTTCTAAGATAGACATTCAATACACACCTGATGAATTAATGACTATAAGAGAAGCTTGACCTTTATTAGAGTAGAAGAGGAAATGATTAATAAGAAATGAGTAATGAAATAGATTGTTGAATCTGAAGTGACTTGATCTTATTCACTAAAAGCCCTTCACTCTTCATTTTAGGGTATGCAGCAATTGCTCACAATGTTTTAGAAACCATTGCATTAAAACTGGAAGGTCATTAGCAATTATAACTCATACATTGTAAGGGATTAAGACTTGATTAATGTTCTTTTGTATGAATTTCAAAATTCTTAGCTATGCTTTTAAAAACTACAAATGATTAAAATCACTGGATTTTAGAAAGTCAAGAAAGCTAAGAATAATTTCATATAACCTTCTCATTTTACTGATGTTAAAAGTAAAACCTGGAATGGTTTGAGTTTCACAAGTTATATTTCTAGCTGGCTGCACACTAAGGCTCAGAACCCAGGTCTTCCAATTCTTAGTGAAGTGTTCTTCCTTTTGGATATCAAAGCCTATTTTTGACCACTGTTAAGTCTGCCTTTTTTTGCTGTATACATTGCCTGTGAAATTCCTTTATGTTGATGTATGTATCAGCGGTTTATTCCTTTTAATTGCTGAGTAATATTCCATTGTGTAAATACATCGTGACTTTATTGATTCTTCTGCTGATATGCATTTGAGTTATCATTGGTATCTGGCTATTGTGAATATAGCTTCTATGAACACTCATATCTAAATCTTTTCATGGGCATACATTTACATTTCTCTTGAGTAAATACCTAGGAGTGGAATTTCTGGGTCAATTACTGGAAAAGTGTATCTTGAAACATAAGAATCTGGGAACAGTTCCCCAAAGGCAGCAAAGCAATGCCTATGAAGTTCTCAAAGAAAGAGAGTAAACTGAGATTTATATATTCAGCCAAAATGCAGACCAGGTACAACAGCAGAAGACAAACTTTTTAAACAATGAATATACATTCCCTGAGCTTCTTAAAAAAGTGAAAGAGAAGAAGCTTTAGATTTCCAAGGTAAAAGACATAGCTTGTAATCATTAAATCGATTTTTATTCCAGGTTTTGAAAAACAAATAGTAAATTTTTATTTGCAGACTGAAATGCAAATATGTTAATCCCCCAACATAGAAAAAATAAAAATCACAACTGTTGGTAAAAAAGAAAGGGAGAAGTAAGAGCAGATAGTGTAAATAAGCTGATCTTTCATAATCAAGGGGTCAGAAGATATTTAACATAAATAAAGCAATAAATAAAACTACAAAAAATAAGGATAAACACTAAAAATATGTAATCAACTTAGATTCAGGCAGTGAAGGGGAGAGAGTGAAGAGAGATAAAAAGGACATGTCTTAAGTTCACAATTGCTCATAATAGGCAGCCAATAGAAGAGCCTGAAAAAGTAGAGAATTCAGCATATTGAACAAAGCCAATCATCAGGGGGGAAAAAAAGAGTAAAAGATTTTTTTACATAATAAAAACAAAAGTCATGTATTAGTCAGGGTTCTCCAGAGAAACAGAACCCATAGAATATGTATGTAGATATAAGAGAGGGGATTTATTAGGGGAATTGGCTCATGTGAATTATGGAGGCTGAGAAGTCCCAGCCCAGCCGTCTGCCAGCTGGAGACCCTGACATGACAGTGGTGTGGCTCAGTACAATTTGGAAAGCCTCAGAACCAGGGAAGCTGATGGTATGATTCTCAGTCTGAGACCAAAGGCCTGAGAGCTGGAGGTGCCATTGGTGTAAGTCCTGGAACCCAAAGGCTGAAGATTCTCAAGTTCTGATGTCCTCAGCCAGGAGAGAAGAGTATATCCCAGCTCCAGCAGAAATATAGTGAAAGATTCACCTATTTAGCTGTTTTTGTTCCATATTGTTATAGATCCATATTGAGGGCAGATCTTTCCCACCCAGTTCACTCAAGCTCACATGCTAATCTCCTCCAGAAACACCCTCACAGAACCCCAGAAATAATGCTTTGCCAGATTTCTAGGTATTCCTTGATCTAGTCAAGTTGACATCTAAAATTAACCATTACAAATCATAACATTAAATATGTTGATAAAACTAAAAGCAAACATTTCTGTGATGTCAACAAAGGTCAGAGTCTTCCTATGAAAAGAAAAAGACTACTATTGAGCCACAGAGCCAAACCTAACTACAAACTGTCTACAAGACTAAAGTGAGGGAAAGGACCAGGCTAGACTCTGTAAATAAATCTACTGAAGCTTGTGTGTTACCTGTTTTCTCCACTTTCTCCACTAAAGATCTTTCTGGGAATTTTGACCTCTTTTTCACTGACAATAAGCCCAGCAGCGAGGACCAGCAAAGACTCCTTCTCTGTGTGCCACTCACCAGGGCTACCAGCTGCTCTAGATTAAAGAGATACATGACGCTTATGGCTGACTTAGAAAAATGAGAAGACTAATAGTAATCTGACACGGCAACAGTCAGTTCTGTCCTTCTACAGGGCAGCAGCAGCACCACACTCGTCATAGGCCTCTGCAAGGGGGGCTGCCTGTGCTCGTTTATAAGAGAAAAGGTGGGCTGGGGCAGCAACTTTACAGCTTGGCCTTTCATGGAAGGGTCTGACTAGAGGAAGCGTTGTGGTAATATGAATAAAATATATGGAGTTTAATTTGCCTGATTGTATCTTTCATTAAACACATGATAAGCTCCAGAAGAGAGTTCTACCTCCAGGGCATATTACTCATATGACTCTGCGTTTATCTCAGTAATACTATGGGGAGCACTTTTATTTTACAGCCTTACAGTGGTTAGATTCATTCTCAGCTACAAGTAACAGAAAACTGATGACATATTCAGTAGTATTCAAGGATACTGCAAGTAGGAAGGGGTGCTTTTCTGCAAACGTATTTTAGATATTTGGATTATCCTTGAAATGCAGAGCATAAGGCAATAAAATCCAAAATACTCATCCTTCCTCTGTGCTCATTTTAAATATTCCATAGCCAGGAAAAGAGTTGCAATATTTTAGATATTTGGATTATCCTTGAAATGCAGAGCATAAGGCAATAAAATGCAAAATACTCATCCTTCCTCTGTGCTCATTTTAAATATTCCATAGCCAGGAAAAGAGTTGCATAGATTCAGGGTGGAGTCTCTGCCTCCCCAAGGTGGACATTTTTTGTAAGAAGACTTATGGGCTCTGAAAAGAATGAACCATCTGAAATAAAAATACCCAGAGGAAATAATGAAGAATAAATGTTAAAAATTGTCTCAGTTCCTTCCTCCTTTGGTATAGAGATAGAATTCTATAAGTTTGAGTGTGAGCACATTATAAATTATTGCATAAAGACAAACGCAAAATTACATGCAGATTAGAATTATTATTTTCAGATTCCTCATCTGTCTCAGCTCCTATCAGAGACATATCCCTGAAAGCAAGTAACCATTTAATTTTTAAAATTTAAGAATTAGCATTTACTTTTGTTAACAGCAATAATTAAATCTCTGCAGAGTCCTTATAATCACTTTTTGTGTGTTGCACCTTTACCACTCCTCTGTTCAATCAATGTAGTATGTTTTTAGTAGTTAACATGTGGAATAACATGGGGGAAAAATGAAGTGAAGATTTATCAATCTCTCTCAACCCTCTTGGGGAGCTATGACTACCCTTCAGGACCAAATCTCACACAAATGCTAAACTTTTTGCTCTGCTGACAATTCAAAATTTTGGTGTGGGTGGCTCATGAGCCAGGATCTTGCACATATTTCACATGATGTTACAGGGAAGAGTGTCAGTCCTACAGGCAGCCCACCTGCTGGCTGCCAGTCTCATAGGAGGCCAATGCCATGCACCTGAAGCCCACCCCAAAGCAAGATTCATTTCAGGGGTCTTGAAAGAAGAGTAGACCAGTGCCCTTCCCTGAAAGTGCCCATGGCAGGCTCCTAACCTGTAGGACACATGTCTTGATTCCACTCCCTACTGGGGGCCTGAGGAAGCCCGTAGGTCTTGAGTAGCCTCTACTCCTACCCAACTCTAGACTTTTTCTCATTTCTTCTCCTGTTCTCACTCTTAGTTTCAGTGCATTTTCAGAAGGAGTCTCTGGCTGAGCCGTGGGAACCCTAGCGTCTGACCTCAGTGTCACTCCTGCTTGTTCCCTCACTAAATACTACACATCCCAGTCTCAATGCCACCTCTGGTCCAGACACCAACCCTGAGTCTCTGGCTGAGCCGTGGGAACCCTAGCGTCTGACCTCAGTGTCACTCCTGCCTGTTCCCTCACTAAATACTACACATCCCAGTCTCAATGCCACCTCTGGTCCAGACACCAACCCTGTACAACACATGAGCTTCCAGGACTGCTCTGGTTCCAGAAGCAGTGCCCCCAAAGGGCCTTTGAAGATTTGCACCTGATATACTACGCTCAGTGCACATGACACAAACAGAGGATAAGCTCTACTTCTTCATGGCCACAAAATGGCAGTCCTTTGTGATGAAAAATTATCATGCCATAAAGGACAGGGGAGAGAAAAAGCAAGAAAAAAGCGAATTAGAGAAAGAAAGAAGATTGTAACCATGAAAGATGAGAGAGCCAGACAGGTGATAAAAGGAGCCATGGTGCTGCTGATTGAAACAGAAATGAGAAAAAAAATCTTCCTCTAGTAGAAATCAACTAACAGAAGTGTGGAAAGGTAATGAGCAGCTAAAGAGAGAATGAACATCATTTGTGGCTGGATAGGGCTGATCATGGGAACGTATTAGTAGATAATCACAATATTCCAAAATATCAGGGAACAGACAGCTGATATTTAAATGCTTAATAGATTTTCAGTCCTTCAAAGTATGGAGGGAGCAGTGCCCCACAATGCACTCACATAAATTAATTAAGGAAACTATATGGCGCTCTAAGGGAGTGATTCTCAGTGAAAAGATAGAAGGGCATTCTTGTCTTCGGCCCAGCCCAGTGTTCTTTGAAAAGGCAAAAGAGTTTTATGAGCAAATGCAAATGACTGATTCATGTGTATTTTTGGCGGGGTATCTTTGACATTTTAAAGAGAGTCTTGGTATTAAGAAGCTAGACACAATGTAAAAAGCAGTCAGCAAATGACCATGCTGCAGTAGAATGTTGTGACATTTTCAAAGAGCTCATTTCTTAGAACAATCTCTCTCTGTGCACTTCTATGGAGCTGCTGATACTGCTGAAATCAAGCCCCTCCAGGATTCAAGAGAAGAGGACTATTTTTACACGTGCAGATTGTACAGGCTCTCTGAAATAAAACTACTGGGTTAGAAACTCCATTATCCCACAACTTGCAAAACTAGAAAACATCTTCACTCGCTACTCACAGATTGCCAGCCATTGTGGGGACGAACAAATAAGTTTGTATTGCTTTGATTTTCAGAGTAGTTCAAACACACATTTATAGCTCTAGGAAGAAAAATATTTCCAAATCGGTGGTTGTCCAGGATTATTACCCACCCGGAGGCAGCAGGATAAGTATGGGATTATTCTGACCACATTTTTTTTTTCTAAATGTGCTTCACTGATTTGACTCATTGTTTTAGGAATCATTCAGAGTATCGAATAATTGTAACAGCTAACATTGACTTAGTGCCAGGCACAGTTTTAAGTGTTTTACATGCATTCACTCATCTATTCTTCAGTAGGGTAATGATGTCACATCTGACACCATCAAGGTGAGGTCTGTAAATATGACCACTAATTGGAATTTTGAGTCATAGTTTCCTGCAATGATAACTAGAAATAAGGCAACAGTGAGAAACTAAGTTCATCTGCCAAGTCAGGAGGTCAGAGCACCTCCAGCCGTAAGCCTTGGAGAACTCGTGAGGCTGAGTAATTAAGATGCCTGAAGCTGTCAAGTGACTCCTGTTAAGCTTGGGAAGAGTGATATTTACTCTAAAGGCAGTAATATTTCTTTCAGTGCAGGGATTTTATACTATATGATCCACATATAAGGAAATTGAAACTCTAGGTACTTTAATAACTAAATATATACCTGTGTTTTATTGTAACATATTATTATTACTTCTTAAGAAACTTTTATAAAATGTGCTCTTCTGCTCTTATAAATAAGTTCTTCCCATGGACAGTTATTTGTGAAGGCAATCACTGGCCTCACTCTATTAAGTATTCTTTGCAGTAAGTATTGCAATAAATGAATTAATTTCTTATTACACTGGGTAATAAATAAATCAATGAATTTGTAACTAGTTTGCCTTTTGCAGAGTGTGGATATCATCCCAAACACTTTTTTTTAGATCTCAATAATTTTTTTTGGAATTTTAATAAATTTTATTGTGTATATTTAAGGTATTCAACAGGATATTATGAGATACATATATAGTAAAATGGTTACTACAGTGAAACAAATTAATGTATCCATAATCTCATAGTTACCCATTTTTCCCTGCCCTGTGACAAGAGCAGCTATAATCTATTAATTTAGCAAAAATCCTGAATACAATACACTGTCATTAACTATAGTCCTCATGTTGTACATTGGATCTCTAGAGTCGGTCCTCCTACATATCTGCTACGTTGTATCTTTGACCTACATCTTTCTATCTTTTCCCTTCCATCCCAACCCTGGTAACCACTGTTTCATTTTTATCTCTATATATTTGACCTCTTTTTTTTTTTAAGATTCTACAAAACAGTGAGATCATGGAATATTTTCCTTTTCTGTGTCTTACTTATTTTATTTAGAATAATGTTCTCCAGGTCCATCCATGTTGTGGCAAGTGGCAAGATATCCTCAATTTTTTAAGGCTGAATAATATTCCATGGTGTATATATATATATACCACAATTTCTACAGTTTCTTTATCCATTCATCCACTGACAGACACCTAGGTTGTTTCCATATACTGGCTATTGTGAATAACTCTGAAATGAACATAAAGTGCAGTTATCTTTTTGACACAGTAATTTCATTTCCTTTGGGTATATATTCACAGGAGGGATTGCTGGCTCATATTGTAATTCTATTTTTAATTTCTTTAGGAACCTCCATATGGAACATTTTTAAAGATCCCCTATGCCTTAGATAAATTCTAGGAAACCACAGATGTAATCTCAAAGAGAGTTTTCTTTCCTATAACTACTAAAATCTAAAGACTAGTTAATTCAGTAGTTACAGTCATTCAAGGATAGAGGAAACTTGCCCACTGGTGACTCCATATCAGGGGACCCATGAGCCCTTGTCCTTCCTTCTTCATGGGATGTACTTTATTGCCATGCGACTTCTTAGCCCATGTGGGTTGTGTACATCACATTCAAGATATCTTTCCATATAGCAGAAGTAATTGCCTTTAATTAAACTTTGTCTCTAAAAAATTATCATCCATATTGGATGGAGGTCATCAATGCCTTTTCTCCTGTTTACATAACAAAGGATACATGGCCTGCTGAATGTGCTCCCATCTCCAATCTTAAAAATATATTCTGAATTGCACAGGAAAGGATAGAGTATATCTAGCAGATCCATAGGATACTAAAACATGGTTGGAATTTAACTTCAAGCTGAATGGTGAGTCAATTATTTCCTTCAAAAATTTCCTGGATGGTTCACTCAGAGGCCAGATTTCTGGGGACAAATACTCATTATAGCTACCCCCCAAAGTGCTGGCAGCTGCACTTTGTTCCCAGCTTTCACCATGGCCATTGAGAGGCTAGTGACAAAGAGCAACAACCCACTTCCATCCCACGACCATGTTCGTAGGGGGACCAGATCTCTGGGTGTGCAGCTGTTCTGTCTCAGCATAGGGGCAATTAGGGTTCATTCTTCTGGGGTTCATAGAGCCCTTCTCAGCCAGCACTACCCAGCAGTGTGATGGTCAGATGGAGTGCATTTTTTAATGCTCAAATATATGAGAATGTAGTTGGACTGAAGATATTTAAAATTTACTCAATGAAAAATGGTGTAGTAAGGTTAATTTTTGTTCTTTTTAATAACATCAACCACAATCAAATGATATAAAATCACCTCAAGCTAATTTTTAAAAAACACTTTAAATGACCTTCACCAACAAATAGCTTTTTCTCTTTCAAGTCAAAATCACAACTAAAATAAAAGGGAGAAAAGTGTTTCTTTCTCTTTTTCCAACACTACAAGTCATCAAGTAAGACCAAGTAGAGTATAAATACATAAAAATACAAGCTACCTCTAAAGTGGTAGATTTAACTTAGTAGGAGATATCTTTCTACAGTTCTAGAAAGCATTAAATTTTAGAAAAGTAATTTTTCATGGTTATCATTCTAAACACTTAGAGTAGCAGTATAGCATTTAATTGAAAAAAATGTATGGAATTCATTTTAAGCAGACAAAATTCAATATGAACAAAAATCTTTCTACAGTTCTAGAAAGCATTAAATTTTAGAAAAGTAATTTTTCATGGTTATCATTCTAAACACTTAGAGTAGCAGTATAGCGTTTAATTGAAAAAAATGTATGGAATTCATTTTAAGCAGACAAAATTCAATATGAACAAAAATAACCAAGGTGTACATGGGATGAAATTAAACAGAAGATTCAAACAGAAACAGGTGTGCAGAGAATTGTGTTTTGATTTTCCTACAGATAGAACACAGTCTCTTGAAGTGATATCTCCTATCTCTGCTGCTCTGAATGTCTCTAAATCAGACTTGAGCAAAGCTGTTCACTGTATAACCGAAATATAAAAATAAAAAGGATATACCCATCTGTAAGGGAATGGATACACTAGAATTTATTCACACCTTGGAATGCTATATGATAGTTAAAATATGTCAGTATGGATAATGTTGAGTGAAAAGAATCAAGAAAATTGCAAAAAAATACATATAATACTATGTATAACACACATATACACACACATTTAAAATACACAATAGTATATTGTTTATATATACAGATTCAAATAGAAAAACCTTTAAAAAATAAATGGGGATGATGCACTCCAACTCCAGGATAGCAATTATTTTGGGAGAGGAATAAAAGAGATGAAAGAATCAATATTTAGATGTAACTATAAAATTTTATTTTGAGAGAGATATCAGATACACATATGACAAAATGTTACAATATGTTAAATCTGGATGGCAAATACATGGGTAGGTATTTTATTTTTTGCTAGTTTGAAATATGTTATTAAAACTTAAATTTAAAAAATCAAATACCTCCACACATATCTTACTATGCTCATCTGAGTATGCTAGCCCCTTGTGTCTACAATTGGGCTGTATCATGTTTTTAGAACATTAACCACTTAGTTACAGCATTATAAACACACGTTTTCTCATTTCTCCCTCTCAAGACAAGGCAGGGTGTGGTTCTCAGCTTTCCCTTACCATGGGCTGTATCATGTTTTTAGAACATTAACCACTTAGTTACAGCATTATAAACACACATGTTTTCTCATTTCTCCCTCTCAAGACAAGGCAGGGTGTGGTTCTCAGCTTTCCCTTACCATGCCCCAAAAAGACTACCTGGAACATTGCCATCTCAGCTTAGGCCATTTGTGACATTCTCAACCCCATCTAAAAAAGTAAGGAAAAACTTCCTATTGAATGTCAGATTTTCCCAGAGTCTAAATTTTTATTTGAGTTCAACATAGTAATTGACAGCACAAGTGTCATGACTTATACCCTCATGGTCTAAAATTAATTTTAAAAGGTGCTTAACATTCAATCTTAAAGAAGCTTAAATATCACAAAAAACTATAACAGTTTAATATGAGGGTACTTCAAAAGGTTTATGGAAAATTTTGTATTTTTTATTTCTATTTTTCCACGAACTTCTTAAAGTACCCTAGTATAGGAAAATTCATGATTAAATTTGTCTTAAAAGAGTTTAAAATGAATTAACCATATAAACCAATATAATGCATTTATATTGATGAGGTTGTAATTTACCCAATAGACTGATCAATTATAACAGTAATAGAAAATCAGATTAGTGTGTAGAATCGGCAAAATGGTTATTATTACAATAAGAAAAAGTATATTTTGTGACAACATTACGCATATCACATCCATGTGATACTGAAGGGTACAATGTTAAAATTCACATACTTGAAAGGAGAACAGAAGTTTCATCTGCCATTGTTTCACAGGATTTGGCAAACACTTCAGAGGAAATTATTCTGGGAATAATATTAAATCATGATTTGCTTATCATGGTAATCCAAAGAGAGAAATCTTTGTTTTCAAACAAATGGAGTGGAAGTGAGTGTCATGACTTATGAAGAAAGATTCTGTGATGTTTCAAATTCAAACTTCCCTGGATAATTTATAAGGAACAAAAAAACTAGAGGGATAGGTAGGATGAATTATTGTCTCAATTCTTAGTTCTAAGAAAGATGACAAAAAAATGGCATGAGCCCCTAGCACCTGGTTATATTACTTGAACCTACAGAATATACTGAACACTTGAAAGGTACAAACATCTGGATAATTTATAAGGAACAAAAAAACTAGAGGGATAGGTAGGATGAATTATTGTTTCAATTCTTAGTTCTAAGAAAGATGACAAAAAAATGGCATGAGCCCATAGCACCTGGTTATATTACTTGAACCTACAGAATATACTGAACACTTGAAAGGTACAAACATACTCTCTGCTTTCCATTTATTTGTACCCTTTTCCAAAACATAAATTGAACAAAGAAAGCTTAGTACAAGCTATGTTTAAAAAGATTCAGCCTTGTGGAGGTGTTAAATAGTGAAATTCCTCAGAAAACACAACCATGTGTTTTGTGCCTTATCAGCTCTGCATAAATAATGCAGCCTTTCTGCCAAATTCAGAATCTCATAATAGGTTGTTCAGATGGTGTTATTAGCGAGAGACTTGGATTGGGCTGTGCTCTCCTGAAGGAAATGGGCAGATGACATTGGTGGATAAGGAAGCTGCACATTAGTGGCAAGAACACAAAATTAAAAATCACAGAATAAATGCGAGATAGGGAGGCAGATGATGAAAGGATTTTACAGAGACAAAAAGGATTCTCTCAATTAAATGTGATTATGCATCTGTTAATTTCTAAAAAAAGGAAATCAGAGTGCTATTGGGACACATTTTTCTGGTTTTTATAATCAAGCAGTCAGATATCACACCCCTTCATTTCTTTTAAACTTTCATTTTTGGTGGGTGAATACTAAGGTAGGTATCAGACATGAGTAATTTTAAGTCAGAAGCTATAAGAAATAAAGAGAAATTTGAAATGAAGGTTGTGAAGTCTATCATCAGACCTTCTCCAAGTAATAGTAACATGTAGTTTTATTAAATATTGATAGATTCCTCTCCCAGATTTTTTAAAACACCGTACATAACACTTACAAGGTCCTTGAAGAATAAAAAATTCTAACTCGCTATGTCATTAAGACCAAAAATTCTGAATAGTATTTCAATCCCCAGGGTACCTTTAGAGATTTTTGTTGATGTTGTTGTTATTTGTTTTTATTAAAGCTTCTATAAAATTTACATTGTAATTTTTAAAGTAGTGAGTGCATTTGGATACTATTAATGTTGTAATTCATTAGATTCCTCTTCAAGGTGTTGCTTTAAATTGACCACTCAGGTTTTCTACAGCCATTGTCACTGTCAAACAATTAATTCATAGAGCGATTATTGAATAATTAATGTATATGAGATAATGTGATAGGTGTGGGGGTGGGAAATGAAAAGAAGCTTGTGGCATAGACCTTGTCCTCAAGGAGCTTAATGTCTTTGAGATATTCAGGGAGTGTATTATCAGGGAAGACATTATAGAGAAGGTGGAGTTTGAAATGGTCTTTGAAGGATTCTCCAGATTTTAAGAGCAATGGTAAAAAGAAAAAAACGACACAGACTGAAAATTAAAGAGTTCGAAGTAAGAAAAATCAGCTCAGTTACAGTCGTGGCAAAACAATAGTTCCTGCCCATCTGCATAAAAACAGGAAACAATACTAAAAATGAATTTATAGCTGAGATACATATAAATTAATTAAACCAAGGTATTTAAAATAAGAACATGCAGAAAGTTCTAAAATAAATTAGCAATTCACAGCCTCAGAACCTCAGACCCCCTAGAGGGATCATTGAATTATTGTGAGCAGCCATGAATGGAATCTGAGCCCAGGCAAAAGAATTAATAACTAATATCACCTGAAAACAAAAACCACTGTCTTTCCAAAGCCATTGCGATTGGTAAGGAATGTACTCAGTTAATATCACTGCTTCATTTTCTCAGTTTCACTGAAAGAATAGTGAAATTTGTATCATTTCATTGTTTTATTCAGATTAAAGAAAATAAAACCATATATATGCATTTCAGTTAATATATTATGAGTATATTTTATGTGAACTAATATCCAGCTTATAAATCATTTTAAAATACTGACTAGTATTTTGTTTAAACTTTATTTAAACAGTTGCGTTATTGAAGATGTTAAGTTGTTCTAATATTTCACTATTATAAACAATGCTATTACAAATATTCTTTCCATGCCTAAATACAATCTTAATTAGTTATTTAGGGTAAATTCTTAGATGCGAAATTTCCAAGTCAAAATACATATGTTTTTAAGGATTGCAATACATGTTGCTAAATTTTCTTCTCAAAGATTCTATCATTACACAGTCCTTCCATCAGGTTGTAAGACTCCTAGTTTCCCTACTAATATGAAACAATATTATGTAATTAAAAGGATCACTAATANGAAGTGAGTGTCATGACTTATGAAGAAAGATTCTGTGATGTTTCAAATTCAAACTTCCTTGGATAATTTATAAGGAACAAAAAAACTAGAGGGATAGGTAGGATGAATTATTGTCTCAATTCTTAGTTCTAAGAAAGATGACAAAAAAATGGCATGAGCCCCTAGCACCTGGTTATATTACTTGAACCTACAGAATATACTGAACACTTGAAAGGTACAAACATACTCTCTGCTTTCCATTTATTTGTACCCTTTTCCAAAACATAAATTGAACAAAGAAAGCTTAGTACAAGCTATGTTTAAAAAGATTCAGCCTTGTGGAGGTGTTAAATAGTGAAATTCCTCAGAAAACACAACCATGTGTTTTGTGCCTTATCAGCTCTGCATAAATAATGCAGCCTTTCTGCCAAATTCAGAATCTCATAATAGGTTGTTCAGATGGTGTTATTAGCGAGAGACTTGGATTGGGCTGTGCTCTCCTGAAGGAAATGGGCAGATGACATTGGTGGATAAGGAAGCTGCACATTAGTGGCAAGAACACAAAATTAAAAATCACAGAATAAATGCGAGATAGGGAGGCAGATGATGAAAGGATTTTACAGAGACAAAAAGGATTCTCTCAATTAAATGTGATTATGCATCTGTTAATTTCTAAAAAAAGGAAATCAGAGTGCTATTGGGACACATTTTTCTGGTTTTTATAATCAAGCAGTCAGATATCACACCCCTTCATTTCTTTTAAACTTTCATTTTTGGTGGGTGAATACTAAGGTAGGTATCAGACATGAGTAATTTTAAGTCAGAAGCTATAAGAAATAAAGAGAAATTTGAAATGAAGGTTGTGAAGTCTATCATCAGACCTTCTCCAAGTAATAGTAACATGTAGTTTTATTAAATATTGATAGATTCCTCTCCCAGATTTTTTAAAACACCGTACATAACACTTACAAGGTCCTTGAAGAATAAAAAATTCTAACTCGCTATGTCATTAAGACCAAAAATTCTGAATAGTATTTCAATCCCCAGGGTACCTTTAGAGATTTTTGTTGATGTTGTTGTTATTTGTTTTTATTAAAGCTTCTATAAAATTTACATTGTAATTTTTAAAGTAGTGAGTGCATTTGGATACTATTAATGTTGTAATTCATTAGATTCCTCTTCAAGGTGTTGCTTTAAATTGACCACTCAGGTTTTCTACAGCCATTGTCACTGTCAAACAATTAATTCATAGAGCGATTATTGAATAATTAATGTATATGAGATAATGTGATAGGTGTGGGGGTGGGAAATGAAAAGAAGCTTGTGGCATAGACCTTGTCCTCAAGGAGCTTAATGTCTTTGAGATATTCAGGGAGTGTATTATCAGGGAAGACATTATAGAGAAGGTGGAGTTTGAAATGGTCTTTGAAGGATTCTCCAGATTTTAAGAGCAATGGTAAAAAGAAAAAAACGACACAGACTGAAAATTAAAGAGTTCGAAGTAAGAAAAATCAGCTCAGTTACAGTCGTGGCAAAACAATAGTTCCTGCCCATCTGCATAAAAACAGGAAACAATACTAAAAATGAATTTATAGCTGAGATACATATAAATTAATTAAACCAAGGTATTTAAAATAAGAACATGCAGAAAGTTCTAAAATAAATTAGCAATTCACAGCCTCAGAACCTCAGACCCCCTAGAGGGATCATTGAATTATTGTGAGCAGCCATGAATGGAATCTGAGCCCAGGCAAAAGAATTAATAACTAATATCACCTGAAAACAAAAACCACTGTCTTTCCAAAGCCATTGCGATTGGTAAGGAATGTACTCAGTTAATATCACTGCTTCATTTTCTCAGTTTCACTGAAAGAATAGTGAAATTTGTATCATTTCATTGTTTTATTCAGATTAAAGAAAATAAAACCATATATATGCATTTCAGTTAATATATTATGAGTATATTTTATGTGAACTAATATCCAGCTTATAAATCATTTTAAAATACTGACTAGTATTTTGTTTAAACTTTATTTAAACAGTTGCGTTATTGAAGATGTTAAGTTGTTCTAATATTTCACTATTATAAACAATGCTATTACAAATATTCTTTCCATGCCTAAATACAATCTTAATTAGTTATTTAGGGTAAATTCTTAGATGCGAAATTTCCAAGTCAAAATACATATGTTTTTAAGGATTGCAATACATGTTGCTAAATTTTCTTCTCAAAGATTCTATCATTACACAGTCCTTCCATCAGGTTGTAAGACTCCTAGTTTCCCTACTAATATGAAACAATATTATGTAATTAAAAGGATCACTAATAGTCAAAAAGATTAGAAATTTTCAAGCTACAGCTAAATGTCTTTTGAAGTACACGGAACATCAAAACATTTTTAAATGTCTCTTGCATGTGTATCAGATCAGCAGGCAGATTTACTGCAGGTGTCAAGAACTCCATACAGTGTTTTCCATCACTGACCACTCATACATTTTCCTAAGAGACATTCACTCTCTTGAAAGCCCTTTTCTTCTTTGTAGCCTTAAAGAATTACAACCCAACATGTGTTGAAAAAGGAATCAGTACAGTATGAAATAACCTAGTCTCCCAATATGCACAAAACATGTAAGAAAGTCAACTTTCCTTTGAAAAGGGTCTTGTTACTTCAACAGGAGCTGTGTCTACACAGAAAAGAAAGAGAAGAGCAAGGATGTGGGCTCTGAGAGTGTGAGAGCATTCTTACAATTCATCCAGAAAGAAGACAGCAATAGAATTACGGTTTTTGTAATCAGTTTGGGGGAACCTAGAAAAAGTGTCTTCCTTACATGACAGGAAAAAAAAAATGATTTTTTGGATCTGATTACACTGATTAAAAAAACAAAAAGCTTTACCTCTATTTGATTTCTTTAAATGATGTCTATTCTATTTATAGAGGATTGGAAACTATCCTTTGAAAGAAAATATAGGGCTCAGGAGCCTGTAGGAGTAATTTCTATTAACTACACTTTGATTTCTTTGACTACCCACACATTTCAATGACATTCACTTATGCCTATAAAAGAAAATGAGAAATATTCCTTCTGCGAGAAAGAGAAAGTATAAACAGGCAAAGGAGAAACAGATTTTAAAAACCTGAAGTCCTTTAACACTACTTAGATTCTATATTTAATTCTATACCTAGATCCTCGTCCCTGATTGGGTAACTTATTCCATTTTCCCTTTGAAATGGCAGGTCATCCTATCTCAATGCTGACTTGTTTATTAGAGCTCCAGTTCCCCCTGTAAATTCACAATGCCTAATTAATGAAATTCCCCCAGTACCTGTTATTATTATTATTATTCTTTAGACCCTAGAGAGAGGAAGCTAAGAACCCTAGGAAAGAACCCAAAGTCACTTTGTTCAAATAAACTGACCATGGAAAAGGGTTTGCCTTTCTGGACCATCACTGAAACCTGTCAACAGTACAGGCAGATTCACAGACCAAAGGAACGGTACTGAGCACAGGGAAGAGGAGGTGAAATAGTTAAAGTTCAAGTGCCTGTTATTTGGGCTTGAAAGTTACAGAGCAGCTAAAGGGATTTATGGGAACTTAAAACAGAGTGGGATGTAGGAAAAAGAAATATCAATAAAACTTCTTAAGATGAAATAATCTTGACAGATAATAGAAGTTGCTGCCCTAAAAGACTAGTTACCAATAAATATGACCTAAATCATAAACACTCATCGATCAAAAGTTTTCCGGCAGAATGAAACTGATGCCAACTCTTGCATTACAGAGATGTTGACAACTGAGCTCTACTGGGAAATTTTCCCGGAATTTACCAAAAAAAGTCGCAGAGATAGCATAGAGAAGTTCCATATGCCCCTTTCCCAGTTTACCCTACTGTTAACATTTACATTCCCATAGTGCATTTGTCAAATCTAAGAAACCGATTTTAAAATACTGCAACTAACTAAACTTGATACTTTATTTAGATTTCACCAGTGTTTCCCCAATATCTTTTTTCTGTTCCAGGATCCCATCCAGACAGCACACTGAATTTAGTCATCATGCCTCCTTAGGCTCCTCTTGGCTGTGACAGTTTCTCAGAATTTCCTTATCCTTGCTGACGTTGATAGTTTTGAGTTTTAACTTCATGGATTTTTGTTTTTTTTTAATGTTCAAATCAGGATAATTATTATATTCAACATATGTGGCTGTGACAGTTTCTCAGAATTTCCTTATCCTTGCTGACGTTGATAGTTTTGAGTTTTAAGTTCATGGATTTTTGTTTTTTTTTAATGTTCAAATCAGGATAATTATTATATTCAACATATGCAATGTAATCGTTTTTCATGTCCCTTTACCAATTCCTCCCTTACCCACCTCCCCTGCTCCTTTCCCACTTTGGTAACCTCAGTTCTGCTCTTTTCTTTTGAAAGTTCATCGTACTACTGTGATTGTTGTATCTTTATTATTTTTATTTATTTGTTTATTTTTTTAGCTCTCACAATTGAGGACATGCAGTATTTCTCTATCTGTGCCTGGCTTATTTCACTTAACGTAATTTTCTATAAGTCCATCCATGTTGCTGCAAATGGTAGTATTTCATTCTTTTTTATGGCAAGAGTAGTATTCCATTGTGTGAATATACCACATTTTCCTATCCAGTTGTCCAGTGATGGACATTTAGGTTGGTTCCAACTCTTGGGTATTGTAAATAGAGCTGTGATAAACATGGGAGTACAGGTATCCCTTTGAAATGATGATTTTCGTATCTTTGGGTATACAGTCAGCAGTAGAATTTCTAGATCGTATGGCAGTTCTACCTGTAGTTGTTTGAGGAACTTCCATACCCTTTTCCACAATGGCTGCACCAATATACAGTCCCACCAACAGTGTAGGAGGGTTCCCTTTTCTCTGCTTCCTTGCCAGCATTTGTTATTCTCTTTTTGATAATTGCCAGTCTAACCAGGGTGAGATGATATCTCAGTATGGTTTTGATTTGCATTTCTCTGATGCTGAGTGATGTTGAGCATCTTTTCATGTGTTGGTTGGCCATTCATGTATGAGAAATGCCTATTCAGCTCCCTTGCCCATTTTTTAATTAGGTTATTTGTTTTTTACTTTTAAGTTGTTTGAGTTCCATGTATATTCTGTATATTAATCCTTTGTCAGATGCATAGTTTGCAAATATTTTCTCCCACTCTTTGGGTTGTCTTTTTTTTCTGTTAATTGTTTCTTTTGCTATACAGAAACTTTTTACTTTGATATAATCCCATTTGTTTATTTTTCCATTTGTTACCCATGTTTTGGGGGTCATATTCATAAAGTCTTTGCCCAGTCCTACTTCCTGAAATGTTCCCCCTATGTTTTCTTTTAGGAGTTTTATAGTTTCAGGACATATATTTAAGTCTTTAATCCAATTTGAGTTGATTTAGGTATATAGTGAGAGATACAGGTCTAGTTTCATTCTTCTACATATGGATGTCCAGTTTTCTCAGCACCATTTATTGAAGAGGCATCCTTTTCCCCAGTGTATGTTCTTGGTGGCTTTGTTGAAGTATGTGTGTTTGATTTCTGGGTTCCTTATTCTGTTCCATTGGTCCATGTGTCCGTTTTTATGCCAGTGTCATGTTGTTTGGGTTACTATAGCTTTGTAGTATAGTTTGAAGTCAGGTAGTGTTATGCCTCTGACTCTTTTTTTTTTTTTTTTCCCTCAGGATTGCTTTTGGCTTTTCAGGGTCTTTTCAGGGCCTTTTGCTGTTTCATATGAATATTAGAGGTCATGTTTTTTTGATTTTTGTTTTTTGTTTTCCTCAACATTCCCTCAATTTGGACTGGTCTTATGTTTCCCAATGGTTAGACCAGGGTCATTTTTTTAGTGAATGAAAACCCCAAAGAGCTGAAGTGCCATTCTCAGAACATCCACTTATTTTTCTAAAGATAAAATTAGTAGATTGCCCCAAGGCTTTTGAAACATTTTTTCTATGTTTCCACCTTCTAATTAGTTCTAAGTCTATTATAATAAAATGCTATAAGCAAGGCTGCCGTGACCTTTTTCATCAAGAACTTCTATAATCTTGGAGTTGTGACTATTTATCTCAGCAGTGATACTCTCTCTTTCTGATGGAGAAACATATCGATGCAGTACTGTATATGAAGCTTAACTCAGCAACAGGAATATAAATGAAAGAAATACAGATTCATAATGAATGCATGATACAGCAGACACCACCCCGGTTGGCCAACCAGCATGCATCTGCTCTCAGTCCTCTTTCACCTTGTTCTCCTTCCACTTTCATGCTGAAAAGGCCAGTTGTTCACTTTCCCAGCCTCCCCTGCATTTGAGCGAGTGCTGGCCTACAAGACGAGATCCAGACTCTCAAGGTATTCAAGGAAAAAATAATTACTTCCTGACAGAGGGAGAGAGGCATGGCAGGAAAGCTCTTCTCTCACCTGTTCTGATTCAGATATATAAAGATGAGATGGTAGGGGCTGCTTCAGCCTTGAGGCAACAAGTCCAAGGATAAACACCCAGATGCTGAGAATGAGAGAACAGAGGTTGGAAAGAGAAAGAGGCTGGATTCTAGAAGACATCACTGAGCCAGTGAATCAACCTTGGGACTGCTAAGTGAACTATTAATAACCTTGCTGTTCATCGGGTTTGCAGTCCAAAACATTCTTACTGAGACAGATGTACGGCAATATTTGGCATTTCGTGATAACTCAGAGGGGATAAGTTGGTAAACCATACACGTTTTGTTTGTTTTGCCTACACAATGTTAAAAATGAAATTGACCTTCTCTTTAAGATTAATTGATTTCACAGGGAACTATTAATAACCTTGCTGTTCATCGGGTTTGCAGTCCAAAACATTCTTACTGAGACAGACGTACGGCAATATTTGGCATTTCGTGATAACTCAGAGGGGATAAGTTGGTAAACCATACACATGTTTTGTTTGTTTTGCCTACACAATGTTAAAAATGAAATTGACCTTCTCTTTAAGATTAATTGATTTCACAGAAAAAAACAAATCCTCATTTCCTTTGAAACATCATCAAATCTGGCAACATTTGGCCCACAGGTCCACCTGCCAACAATTGCCTGGACCTGGGAGTGGCTGCCACTTTTAGATGGGAGCTGTGCTCTGTTCTTCAGTTCAATGCAGTCCCCACCTGGTCTGCTTCACACATTTTTATTACCAGTCTGGACTTTGCAGACATCAGTGAAAAATCCTTAATAGCTGGGCTTTATTTAAGACAAATATCCTTGCATGCGCCTTTTGATTTCTTTTTTTTTCAATTTTGCACAAGAAGAATGGCTCTTAGTTTTGGAAGAATACATCCAATGCAAATCAAAGAAATGTGATTCTAAAGAACTTTCAACCCCTTTGTCATACCATACCTCTTTCTATTCTTTTCCTCTCCTCTCTGCCCTCTGCCTCCTACAGAGCTACTGAGGGAAAATGAGTTGATTAAGATTAGCTTTCCAACTTTCCCAATTGTTTTATTTAGCTGAGAAGCTCCTGTCATCAGTCAGGAAAAGTTTAAACCCTTCATAAATCCATTTACCCTCCATAGAAACTTACCTGACATCTAGACTTACCATTTTGGATGGATCCTAGAAAAACTTTTATTAGTGTTATGTTTTGAGATCACAGTTAAAGGTTCCTAACTAAAGAAGAGCAATGCACGTTTCATAAAACATGCCCCAATGCTGGATGCATATACATGAACTGTGGGTTACAGCTTCTCTCTGGGGCATTTCCCATGTCTCCAAAAAGGATGGCAGAGGGGAGACTTTTCCAGTAAAATGTATGCTGTCATCAATGACATTTGTATGATAGAAAGGGTAAATACAATGTCACTATTGATGTGGCAACTTGATTAGAGGAAAGCGAAGTTTATTATTGATTCACAAAAAGTAAACATGAGACTTCTCTGGAGAGAAGCTTTTGAAACTTTCTCAAGATTTCAGAGCCACCATCTTCAGTGTCATCTCCTGCCCTATTGTGGTATGTTCAGGAACAGTAAGCCTTTCCGTGCATCACTCACGGAGGTCACATTCACATGGCACAGAAAATATGAATGAGTGGGGCAGGCCAGAAGTCAGTGCCTTGGCAAACATTCGGTGTGTGATGAACTCTAAGGCAAGGAAACACGAGCACTGTTAAGAGGGAGCATTGCCAATCAGCTGTAGGCTCACGCTACAGGCAGGGTCATGAGATTTGCTGTAGTTTGGCATACCTGTAACAGGTCTCTAGGCTTATCCAATTTCTGATGAGAAATTTTCATCATTTTTAGTCATCTAACCTGACGTTTAGTACTTTGTAAGAAATAGGAATAGCTATGAGCAGGACTCTTAAACAAATGGTCTCTATTACTTCCAACAATGACTTCCATGAAACAGGTTGGTGAGATTTTTTTCTTTTTTTGCTCAAATGTCAGCATTAAATATTTTTAAAAACCTTTTCTTGTTTAATTTTTGGTCTCTCTTTAATTACTGTAGTTTCCCCTTATCCATAGGCTCTCTTTCCACACTTTTAGTTACCAGCGGTCAATCACAGTCTGAAAATAAATGGGTACAGTACAATAAAATAGTTTGAGAGAGACCACATTTATACAACTTTTATTATAGTATACTGTTATAATTTTTCTATTTTACCATTAGTTATTGTTGTCAATCTCTTTCTGTGCTTAATTTATAAATTAAACTTTATCATAGATACATATGCATAGGAAAAAAACTGTATATATAGGGTTAGGTACCATCTGCTGTTTGAGGCATCCACTGGGGGTCTTGGACATATCTCTGTGGATAAGGAGAACTACTGAACTAATATGTCTAAAAAATTGTTTCCTACTCTTCAGGAGGGTGCCATATTTTCATTACAGTGTTTCCCTAGAAATCCATACAAAGCAGGTTGCCCTAGAGAGGGTCATATGTTTTCATAAGAATAAAGCTATAGTGGGGAAGAAGATATGCCACTTAATAAATCATAGTCACAACAATAAATTCATAATGATAAAAATAAAAAATACTGGTATATGCTCATTTTGGTAGTAAAATTGTACTCTGGTCATATAAAATGGGCATAAATGTATTATATGATGACCTACATATATAAATTTATATCTATATAAGTACATATATATTGATTATACAAGGGACCTCAAAATATTTGTATTTTATATAAGTATGTTTCTACATATGTTTAAAAAAAATAAATCCGTGTTATGAAATTGACCTAAAGGTAATATAATATCTGTGATAAATATTAATCAATAAATCAATAATTTTATTTGACTTCTTAGCATCTAGAAGAGATTTGGGACAGATATAATTTGTATAACAGAAATTGTCTCAAGTAATATCTGCCACAAAGCTTTGAATTGATATATTACTTTTTCTTTGGAAATTTATCATTTAATAAGAAAAAACATTCTCTACTTTTTGGGACATTGCTACTTCCCTAAAGGACACAGAGGTGTCCAGTTTCTATTTATTGTCTTTAATGTTGTATTTATTGTTATTGGTGATGATGAAAACAATGCAAATAACTTTTTGTTCTCTCTCCATGGGTCAGGTTTTCAGAAATTTTTAGAAAAGAAATCTTTTAAAATGAAATCCTATAGGTGATCTTAAGATTTAAAAATTCACAACAAAATTAACTAGTAGAAATGTATTTTTATTAGCCCAAGTTAAAAAATGTTTCTTATTACAGATTCAATCAGTGAGAATAATGGGTGTATTTGTCTACTTTCCGTAGCTTATAAAAGGATACCTAAGATTGGGTAATTTATAAAGAAACAAAATTTATTTCTTACAGTTCTGGAGGCTGGAAAGTCCAAGGTTTGAGGGGTGCATCTTGTCAGTGCCTTCTTGCTGGTGCGGCTCTCTGCAGAGTCCTGAGGCAGCACATGGTATTATATGTTGAGGGAGCAAGAGTGTCTTAAGTATTCTCTTCTTCTCCTTATAAAGCCACCAATCTGCTCCCATGAGAACCTGTTAATCCATTAACCCATTAATCCATTAGCCCATTAGTCCATGAATGAATTAATTTATTCATGAGGTCATAGCCATGAATAACCATGAGGGCATAGTCTAATCTCTTAAAGGTCCCACCTTTACATACAATTTTAAGGATAAACCTTCAACATGAGTTTTGGAGGGGCCAAACATTCAAACCACACAACTAGGTATATTCAGTTGAACACAAAAATGTGAAAACAGGTGCAGTTAGTAATAGTTGCAGTCTTACATCAATTTCAGCATCCAGTTTGTTTCTGTGTTATTTGTCTAGCTGCATAGTGTTATAAAAATACTAACAGGGATGAAAATGCCAATAGTTAGATAAAATAATAGCCTGTAATCTCAAGATTTTTTTTTAACTTAGCCACAGTCTTGAAGAAAAGCTAATAAAAATCATTTGGCTCAAAAAAGTAATAATGAATAACAAAGCAAATTTAAGCTATAATAATGATTTATATTCTATTAATCTATGCATCATATGTAATGCTACACACACATATACCCATAAATACTGTTAAAGTAAAATTAAAATGGAGACTGGGCCTGAAAAATTCTTGATCAAACAAAACCAAGTAGGCCTTAAAAGTAGCCTTAACCTTGCTTAAACTGCAAACATAAGTGAGACTGAACTTGGATCATTCCTGGTAAATATGACATTAGACAGAAACAAAACTTCATCTCAACCAATCATAAGCAGCCAACTGACATATGGTTATGGACTAGGGACTTTATAACAAGGTAAACTAAAAAAGGCAATTTTATGATTGCAACAGTCAAATAATTTCTTTATTTTGCTTCTGTATTCACCCTATAAATTCTTGCCTCTGACACTTTGCTGTTGGAACACTAAACCTTTCTGTTTGATGTTTCCCAATTCATGAATTGCTAATTACTCAAATAAACTCTTTCAAGTTTTATTGTGCCTAGATTTTTCTTCTTACAATACAATAAGGTGTTATTACTACACCATACACTTGCCTGCATGCTATGAAGATCTTACAAGCAGAGGGCTGGTGTTTTGTCCAGCCCTGACTACAGTACTCACATGCTGTGGCAGGATACTTTCTTTGGTAATTTCACAGGTATTACAGAGCTGGAAAATGCCTGTATTTATCAGCCTACATTTCACAACTAATGCAGAGCTAGATCATAGTAGGCACATTTGGTGAATGAAATGCATAAAATTTTTTAAGGCTTTGCTGAGAGCTCTCAGAACATTTAATAAATTATTGATAATTTACAATACCAATTACCAAGTCATTATAAGGGCCCTATGTAAAGACTGATCAAATATTTTGTAGGGTAAAATCACACAATGTAGACATAATTGCTTTTATTTTGTTGTCTGCATTATACCTGTGAGAATTCCACAATGTTAGTACATTTGCAGCAATGGATACTAGTGGTGAAACTAGCCATTAACTCAGCTGCAGCAAATGATTCAAGCTGCAATGTTTGACAGAGCAAAGGGAAGGAATTTCTGCCTTTCACTGACATTGTGGGTTAAATAGGATTTCGTAAAAAAAAAAAATAGGATTTCGTGATCTAACTTAAGACACAAATGCAAAAATATACATTCAATAAACGTTTGGTGATGGTTCTGCTGATCAACAACACTGTTTATGTGAAAATGTGATTAAGAGATCCAGATAAAGAACATGCACATGATATTTTGGAATAAAGCCTATTTGTAACTTCAGAACTTCACTTACTATCCTAGTTGTTATATCCACCTTAAAACATTGCTCTATAGCACTTTATTATTTGATATTTGTCCAAAGTTTTTGAAATTTATTAGTAATAATTTTGGATATGGTAATATTATTAAAAAGTAATGAATATTTATGGATGGAAAACATTTGTTAAATGCCACAACACATTTAATGTTGTCTCATTTAATACTACAAGCTACTTCATTATAGTTGTCATTTTAAAGATAAGGAAACAAAGGTCCAAGGAAATGTAGTCATTTGTCCAACGTCACAATACCATTGAGTGGCTAAACTGTGTGTTGATCACAGGTCTGATTACTCCAAGGTTCACCTTCTTTCCATTACACTTTGTATCCATCCCATGAGTAAAAAGCTTCTGCAGAAAAAAAATCATGAAATAAGAACATTTTGACACTTGAGTCTTATGATTCCTTCTAGGTAGGGTCCCTGGAGGGTCTTGAAAAATGATACGGAACTAGTAGACATCACAGCAAGTTAGGACCTCTGCAGCAAGGGATCTTTTGTGTTCTTTCATCCTCCAATCTGGAAATGCCCCTGTCTTATGTGTTCCCCCAATTCCCTGAATTTGCTTTTAATATGATATGCTATAATTGTCAATCTACTTTTCTCTGTTCTCCAGAAGATTGTAAGTAATTTGAAAACAGAAGTGTTTTGTCTGTTATTTTTTTTATCACCAATGCTTAGCCAAATGACTGTCTTATCACATAGCAAAAAGCCTGGCTGACACTCCATAAATGTTCGAAATGAATGAATGAATGAAAAGTCCAGAAGCATTACCTTAATTCTAGACTAGTCCCTGCCTACATAAACAGAATAAAGGGAGGAAAATCTACTTCACATACTATTTAGTCTTTTAAAAGACATCAAATTTTGCCTGTTAGTTCTACTTCTTCCCTGTAGATTCCTGGTTCCCTTTGCCCAAAGATTTCTGAATACTTGTACAATAATATCCAAAAACTGTTCAGCGTTCCTTGAAAAAAATATCTGTAGAACAAAGATAAGTTGTCATGGTTCTTATTTTATGCAAAGAGGTATAGAGTACATTTTTTACATTTTTATGCTCTGTAAAAAATATAGATGGCTTATTTCTTCTGTATTAAAAAAAGCAACAGTAACTAAAACAATTCAATTATTCTCAGGACAACACTAACATATTTTTCTTTCTTTTCTTGCAATTTAAAACCATCACCGTTTAATGCAATTAAGCAGACAAAAATGTTTCTAGGAATGTAGGGAGATGTCCCCTTCTTTTAATTTCCCTTACAAAATGGAAACTTTTTTTGCCAATATGTTAGTAATTAGTTTCTCACTATATGTGCCATCAAAATAAGGAAACATAAAAATAGAAACACTTTTGTATAACAAAGGCTATGAAAACGCATTGCTATTTTAGATGGCTAGTTTTCTGGACCTTTCTTCCTCACATTGTTCATACTTCTCCCACCTACCAAAATTTTACTCATGGCTTTTTTATATTTTGTTAACTGCAAATTAAACATAAACCTCAAAAGAAAATAACACTCCTCATTCTAGACTTTCTCCTAAGAAGGTGCTATTTAACTGAAAAAATAATAATAATAATTCAAATTTTTCACATGAAAGCCCCTAGGAATGTGGGAACATTAAGAAACCTGGAACCCAACGTCTACCTATGAAGCTTTTTCCTTTTAGATCTATGAAAAGAAATTTTAAAGAACAAACAAGTGTAAATAGTAAGAAAGTAATATTTAATTAAGATCAAATTCTTTATAACTTGCAGAATTCGGTAATGATCATTTTTTTATGGTAATCTTTGTGCCCCCTGGGAATCCAATTCCAGTACAGATATGTGAGAATTTCCCAGGAAAGTGATAAAACAAGTATCCTACAAGTTTGTATTATCAGAAAGTCTTATTTTCTCCAGAGCAACATGGTCTGAGTGGGGAAAAGTACTGATCTCAAAAGTTGGCACTTGGAGTTAAGTCTTGGGTCTCTTATTAACTAGTTATATGCTCTTGAACAAGTCATTGGGCACTCTTCACCTTGGCTTCCTGATCCGTGAAATAATGACACCAGGCCCAATAAGTCTTAAAATCCCTTCCCAATGTAAAATTCAATTAAAATTTCAAAATTAAATCAATTATTTTTTTAATATTTAAAAAACAATAGATATACAGCAAAGGGATTACTCATATGAATATCAGTTTTCATTCTGCAAAGGCAAGGATTTGATTTAAAAAAGAGAGAGAGCTCTCTTTAACAGGATTCAAGTTTTAAGGTCATAAAAACTAATATTCGTAAATACCATTAAATAAATTCTTTTTAGTATTTGTTTTAAACATAAAGTCATTCATTCATTTAATAAACAACATTCTAGCAAATGTGTTCATGATAATCAAGACTTCTCCACCAAATGCTGTAGGTCTGTGAATTTGCTGTAACCTCTCTTGACATTGGCTTCTTGTAGAAAGAGAGAGAGATGAATAGGCTTGGACAGCAACTGTAAAGTGAATTTTAACTCCTCACTGAAAAATATATATAAATACACATATATGTGGCAAATATGATCAACTTTTTATATTTGTTAATTTGTCAATTCTGTGTGGTGAGCACAACAGCAAATTTATCCCCTTCTATGATGGAGATAAATCACCAATGCAAATCATGCAGTAAAGTCACAAAATGGTATACAAATACCATTTTAAAAATTCAAAACTTGAACAAGTGAGGTGAGGACAACCTGGGGATTCACTTGGTATAGGACTAACTCTGAGACACATAAATATTCATGGTCTTCTTCAAATATATAAATGAATAGAAACATAAGAAAATATAGCCAACTGATGCCAACTTTTGTCTATTTTAGTACAGGGATATATCAAACTTATGGAGATGAAAATTTCTGAGACATTAAATTCAAGAAAGTGATGTTCTTCAATATATAGAAGACACTGTCTTTATTATCATCATGTATCCAGATCCCCCTGCATGTGGCTAACTCCTGTTGTCCACTCATTTTGGGATCCTAGGACAATGGGAAGTCATTGGCCCCTCAATTCTGGGGCCATGATTAGATCTACATAGTATGATGCTGGAGTCAGTGGTATCAGATTAAACACTTAATCTATGCATTAGTTTCCTCATCTGTAAAATGGGAATGATAATATTTAGGCATAAAGTTACTTTAAAATCTAATTAAAAGCACTGAATGCTTGGCACACAGAAAACTCTAAATAAATGTTTGTTATTATTGAAAAGAAATACTCACAAACCACCAGCCAGGAAAAAAAAGTTAGTGACCTTCTTCACAGATAGAAAAAACAGTCCTAAAATTCATATAAAACAACAAAAGACTTCAAATAGCCAAAGCAATCCTGAGCAAAAAATAAATAAAAATAAAAATAAAACCAGTCACTACACTACCTGACTTCAAAGTATACTACAAAGCTATTGTAACCAAAACAGCATGGCACTAGCATAAAAACAGACATATGGACCAATAGAACAGAATAGAAAGCCCAGAAATCAACCCAGGTACTTACAGCCAACTGATCCTTGAAAAAGGCACCAAGAACATACATTGGGGAAAGGACAGCCTCTTCAGTAAATGGTGCTAGAAAAACTGAACATCCATACATAGAAGAATGAAAGTAGACGTGAACATCTCACCATAAACCAAAATCAACTCAAAATAGATTAAAGACTTAAGTATAAGACCTGAAACTAAAAAAACTCCTAAAGGAAAACAGGAGAATCACTTCCGGATGTAAGACTGGGCACAGACTTTATTAATAAGACCCCAAAAGCACAAGCAACAAAAGCAAAAATAAACAAATGGGATTGTATCGTACTAAAAAGTTTCTGCATAGCAAAGGAAACAATCAACAGAGTGAAAAGACAACCTACAGAATGGGAGAAAATATTTGCAAACTATACATCCAACAAGGGATTAATATCTGGAATATACAAGGAACTCAAACAACTTAACAGTAAAAAAATCAAATAACCTAATTAAAAAATGGGCAAAGGAGCTGAATAGACATTTTTCAAAGGAAGACATACAAATGGCCAACAGGTACATGAAAAAATGCTCAACATTACTAATCATCAGGGAAATGCAAATCAAAACCACATTGAGATATCATCTCACCCCAGCTAGACTGGCTATTATCAAAAAGACTGAGAATAACAAATGTTGGCAAGGAGGTGGAGAAAAGAGAACTCTTCTACACTGTTGATGGGGCTATAAATTAATACAGCCATTATGGAAAACAGTATGGAGTTTTCTCAAACAACTATGGACAGAACTACCATATGATCAAGCAATCCCACTTTTGGGTATATACCTGTAGGAATGGAAATCATCATGTCAAAGTGATACCTGTACTCCCATGTTCATTGCAGCTCTATTTACAATAGCCAATATATGGAACCAACCTATATGTCCATTGACTGGATAAGGAAAATGTGGTATATATACACAACAGAATACTACTCAGACATAAAAAAAGAATGAAATTCTGCCATTCACAGTAACGTGGGTGAGCTTGGAGAAAATAATGTTAAGTGAACTAAGACAGACACAGAAAGAGAAATACCACATGTCCTCACTCGTAAGTGGGAGCTGAGAAAGAAAGAAAGTCCACAATAAAATGCTGGACCTTCAGAAGGAGAGAACACACCTACAGTTACTAGAGGTGGGAAAGGGGGAGAGGGAAGAGGGTTAGGGAGTAATTGGGTAAGGGACACAAAAAGTAATTGTGATTTGTAATGATGAACATGCTAATAATATTGATTTGATCATCACATAATGTACACAAATACTGATAGTCAACTCTGTAACCTGTAAGTATGTATAATCAATTATGTTTCAGTTCAAAACATAAATTTTAAAAAATAAAATTTAATTTAAAAAATATGTAAAGGATTAAGTTTTGACAATGTAAAAATTCATACTGAGGGCCGACCCCGTGGCTCACTCGGGAGAGTGCTGCGCTGGGAGCGTAGCGGCGCTCCCACAGTGGGTTCGGATCCTAAATAGGACTGGCCGGTGTGCTCATTGGCTGAGCGCGGTGCGGGTGACACCAAGCCAAGGGTTGTGATCCCCTTACCAGTCACAAAAAAAAAAAGAAAAAAAAAATTCATACTGAATAAGATTCCCCTCCCTTGCCTTTTACATACAGAAAAATCAAGGGAATAAATGAATGGAGGACACATAAATGGCTAATAAATGGTCAATAGGTGGCTAACAAATGTAAAATCTATTCAACCTTACTAGATGACTAGGACAAAGGCAAGCAAATGATAAAAACTCGATATGATACCATATTTAACCACTCAAATTTTCAGAGATTTTTTGCTTGTTTATTTAAGTCATACTTACCTCTGATGTGATGAACTCAGCATTCTTGGGAAATGGCAGGAGAAAAGTTTGTTAGGCATTTTAGGAGACAATTTCAGAACACAGATCAAAAACCTTAAAATTTTAATGTGATTAAGTAATTCTACTTTAGACCTCTATACTATAAGATATTCAGAACTATGGATCAAGATACATATATAACACAGTGTTTCCAATTTTTTACTATTATAAATATTTCTATTGTTTTAACAATAGGATATGATTAAATGAACTGTGGTTCATACAAATAATGAAGTTTCAGGCAGACATTTTAAATTACGCTTTCAAAAAGTGTAAATGACGGGCCGGCCCAGTGGCGCACTCAGTAGAGTGCGGCGCTTGGGAGTGTGGTGGCGCTCCCGCCGAGGGTTCGGATCCCATATACAGACCAGTCCACTCACTGGTTGAGTGCGGTGCAGGCATGACACTGAGGGTTGCGATCCCATTACCGGTCACGAAAAAAGACAAAAAGGAAAAAAAAAAAAAAGTGTAAATGACATGGAAAATGTAATATATAATTAAAACATAAATAGGAACAAAGCAGTATGCAAACACAATACTTACCCAATCTGTCAGATAGGTATAGACACAGTAGAAAAATAACAAATTAAAATGTGACTATTTATAAAATCACCTAAAATTCTGTCAAGTAGAGATGAAGAATATTAACAGTAGATGTGTATGTACCTCTGGACATTTTTCAATGTTCATGTATGTATGAGTTTTTAAATAAAAATTGCATTATATTACATGCACTTTTTAACCTTATTTTTGCTATTTCCCAGTTTTTCATTGTAAACAGTTGCATAATGAATATTCAAGTAATTAAATCTTTGCATTTATTGTTAGTAATTTCCTTAGAATAAATTCTTACGAATAGATTTGGTAATTCAAACTATGCACACATTTGCAGAATATATTTTCTATGCATGTGTACATGTGTACATATTGTGATAATTAATTTTATGTGTAAACTTGACTGGGCCACAATGTGTCCAGATATTTTGTAAAACATTATTATTCTGGGTGTTTCTTTGAGGGTGTTTTAGATGAATTTAACAATTGCATCATTAGACTGGGTAGAGCAGATTGCTCTCCCTAACATTGCTGGGCCTCATCCAATCAGTTGAAGGCTTGAATAGAACAAAAAGGCTGACCCTACCCCCAAAAAGAGGGCATTCCTCCTACCTCACTGCCTTTGACCTGGGACGTTGGGGGTTTTTTTTCCTACCTTCAGACTAAAACAGAAACATCAGCTCTTCCTGGGTCTTGAGCCTGCCAGCCATCAACTCTCCAAGGTCTCCACTCTACCAACTGCAGATTTTGGGTCTTGTCAGCCTCCATAATCCCATAAGTCAATTCCTTATAATAAATCTATTTCTAAATATATGTACATGCTATTGGTTCTGTTTCTCTGGAGAACCCTAATACGTAGGCTTTAAGAAAGATATGTAAGTTTATACTGCCAACAGCAGCATATCAAAATCTCCATCTGTCCGCACTAAGACCAAAGCTATGTATTCTTACTTCTCTATGTTTGTCAATTTGATACAATAAAAATGATAACACATTGTTGTTTTAATTTATATTTTTATTATTTGAAAATAGATATTATCATATCCTTAGTTGTTATTTTTATTTTGTTCTTCAATGAGTTGTCTCTTCATCTATTTTTCTATTCATGTGTACGTACTTTGTAAAGGAACTTTATAAGTTACAGATATTAATTCCTTGTCATTTATGTTGCAAATGTTCTAAGTTCATTTTTTGTTTTTCTCTTAATTCTGTTTACATTTTGTTAGTTTATAAGGAAATCTTTAATATTTAGGAATGCAACTCCAGAATTTATGGTTTCTGGTTTACCATTATTCTAAGAAAGTCTTTCCTCAATGCAAGACTATAAATATTTACCTATATAACCTTCTAGAACTTTTATTATTTCATTTTTATATTTAGCCCCTTGCTTCATTTGGAATTTATTTTGGCATAGAACGGGAGACAGAGATTTAACTTTCTTTACCATTACACAATTCATTCTTATTCTACTAAGCTGAGATGCCTGAGGTGATCCACTGTTAGCTGCCATTCATTTTCATCAGATTGGAGCACTAGCAAAATCAGGCTATCGGATCATAACCCCTTCCTTCAGCCGGCCTTGTAAAAGGAGTCTTAATTTCTACAAGCCTTGTTTGAATCTGTATTGAACTGTATTAACTAACGTACTGTAGGGTTTGGGAGGGGAGTCCATGGGGCTCCATTTTATCAAGCTGATTGTAAGTACCAAAGGCTTAATTTTACTTTATTACTCATTGGGTCAAAACACCCATGCTCACCATGGGATGTTTTAGGGCAATGAGCACTATGACCATGGGGAATTTAGGCAAGGCAATATTTCTATGGTTAAGGTGAGGCACACATGTTTGTCCTGTATTTTATGTTCAGTAAGTCCCCTAAGAGAATAGGAGGTATCTTGGTTTAAATTTAGTGGATTCCCAGGTCTAACTGTAATTTGAACACCAGTATCAGTTTAGGCCATGAAGATTTGCCAATTGCTGCATCCCAGCAGATGATAAAGTTAATTTAGAATCTGTGTTGCAGACACAATAGCCAACAGGCAACCTTTTAATCTTTCTTTTTTTTTTTTTTTTGTCCTTTTTTGTGACCGTGCTCAGCCAGTGAGCACACCGGCCACCCCTATATAGGATCTGAACCCGCGGTGGGAGCGCCCCAGCGCTGCACTCTCCCGAGTGAGCCACGGGGTTGGCCCTTAATCTTTCTTTTGCATAAATTATTTTACTAAATTTTTATTTTCAATTGGGTCAAATCACAAACCCCTGTTTCAGTTCTTGTTTTCTCCCATTGTGTGAAGAGATTTTTTTGTTTTATTTTGTTTCATTTTGTTTTTTGTTTACTGGATATACCATGGGGAGGAAGGAGGAGACCTCTCTATTCTGCTCATGTTTGTAAGTCTCATCCTCTAGAGAATAACAAATGTATCATGGGTTAGAGGCCTTCCCCATAGTGAATATTGTTTTATTGGGTTTAGAGACCCTGGGATTAAGTTGAGTATGAATTAACCACTTGAAGTGTTGATAAACTGCAGCACTCAATAGAACCCACAGTCTTTGTTGGTTACTTGTATAGATATCCAATAGGGTAATTGTACAAGTAACCTCTGGACCTTTAAGAGGGTTGAGTGTAAAGCATTCAGGTTCATGAGTCTGTACCATGGGGTGTTGTATTAGTCAGGATCTCCAGAAAGACAGAATCAATAGGATATGTCATAAATATATGAGAGGGGATTTATTAGGGGAATTAGCTCATGCAATTGTGAAGAGAAGTCCCATGACAGACTGTCTGCAAACTGGATGCCTGTAGTGTGGCTGAGTACAAGTCTGAAGCCTCAGAACCAGGGAAGCTGCTGGTGCTGCTGCTGCAAGTCCGGGAACCCAAAAGCTGAAGAGTCTCGATTTCTATTGTCCATGGACGGGAGAGTGTATCCCAGCTCCAGCAGATAGAGCAATTCACCTTTTTATTTTGTTTTTTGTTCTCTCTGGGCCCAGTGGATTGGACGGTTCCCGCCCATACTGAGGGCTTATCTTTCCCACACAGTCCACTCAGGCTGTCATGCTAATCTCTTCTGGAAACACCCTCAACTACATAACTAAAAAGATAGGTTGACCAAGTTTCGGGGTATTCCTTAATCTAGCAAGTTGACACCTAGAATTAATCTTTACTGGTGTCATGGGAGTTTTTCCCATATAACCCTGATGATCAGGGTCTTTGTTGCAACAGAGGCACAAGCAGCAGCAGCAAAGACATTTCAAGCCTTTACAAGGTGCTACTGTGCTCTGCATGTTAGGAATGTGGACCTGGGCCCATAATATAGTAACTACACTTCCTCACATGAACAAACAACTAATGAGCCCGTATGCTACACAGAGGCTCAACGCCAGTGATCACAGGATAAGAGTTGTTCTGTGAACCTAGAGTAAGCCATGGCTTATGGTAGAATTGGATAAGTCCATGCCAAAACATGACCCAGGACCACTTTAAGGAGGACTTCAAATCTCATATTCCTGTCCCTAAATGTCCGCTATCAAAACTTCCAAAATAATTAGTTAAATCAAAAGCAGAATATTAGTAGGACTCTTCAAATGCACATTCAAATAATGTAAATGCACATCACAGACGTACTATGCAGCATTCAGAAGCAATGGATTTATTTCCTGAAATAGTGCATGCATGCAATAGTGCACACGTACAAAGGATATATACCAAGCACATTAGAATATTTTCTCATAAGAGAGAGAGAGAGAAATACAGGAGTTGAGTGAATGAAATGGATTAAATAAATGAATAAATAAAATTAGAGGAATAGACCAATAATTGTAGTACATCACGAAATGAGGATTATGATTAACTCAATATGCTGAATCTGAGGTACCTCTACCCACAAACATACAAAGAAACTTAGAAAACATGGAAGTAGTATAAAGGAAAATTTACATTGTTTTGCAAAAATACAAATGGGTTTGTATAATAACAGATTTGTAGAATAATCTGGAATATATAAAATAGTAAAAATCGACCTTAGCAGAAATTGAACTCTAGAATACCAATAGCCATCTAAAAAAATCAAATTGTCAGAGAACTAGCTCTACAAATGACCTGTAAGGTTTCAAAGTGTAAATTCTAGCAAATTTTTAGGGTACAAATAATGGACATACTAATTGAATTTTTAGTTAGTTCTAAGTAAATTAATTAACTAATTAATTCACATACTAACTTTTTCTGTATAGGAGAGAAAGATATAGAAAGCTTTCTAAATCATTTTTACTCACTTTATGAAACACTGAGTCCAAAAATCCAACAAAGATGGAATAGAAAGAAAAATAAACACCGTGATAAATGGCCTGATTCCACTCTCAATGTTTGACTGCTGAGACCTTTCAGGCCCCTTGCTTTCCCCTCTTGTTGGGCATCAGGACAAACTGATAAGGAATCCTGAGCGCTCCCTCCCTTGGTGCTGGCGGAGAAGTTCAAGCCAGCAGAACACAACTAAAAATGCAAGCTTACCAGCAGTCAGCAATACAATTCAAAATGCATACCAGCCAGGAGGCCGCAGCTCAACATACATGCTCACCAGCCGGCAATAGAGCCAGTTAGCCAGCCAAAAGCAAGAGGAGAAAGACTCCACCCAGGTCTCACAGTGCACATTGCTTTGTGGAGGGTAGGATGAACATAAAATTGGTTCAGATATCAAAATCGATGATGCCACACATGCAACAAGAGGGTATGAAAAGTGGGCTGGCCCGGTGGCGCACTGCTACAGTGCGCCGCTTGGGAGCACGGCGGCGCTCCCGCCGAGGGTTCAGATCCCACATACAGACCAGCCGCTCACTGGCTGAGCGAGGTGCGGACGCAACACCAAGGGTTGCGATCCCGTTGCCGGTCCCGGTACGGTATGGGCGCGACACTGAGGGTTGCAATCCGTTGCCAGTCATGAAAAAAGACAAAAAGGAAAAAAAAAAAAAAAAAAGAGGGTATGAAAAGATTTATTACTCACATACTCACACAGAGGAACTTTCTAGGAACAGCAAGGCTGGCACCAAAGCTGACCTGAGATGACTTGAGTGAAGGGAGGTGCAGGTGGCTTTGGTTTCTACTGTGGTTAGAGGTGGCAACTGGGGGAGGGTTCCTGCACACAGGCCAGGGTTTGCATGGCTTGAACTTCTCCGCCAGCACCAAGGGAGGGAGCGCTCAGGATTCCTTATCAGTTTGTCCTGATGCCCAACAAGAGGGGAAAGCAAGGGGCCTGAAAGGTCTCAGCAGTCAAACATTGAGAGTGGAATCAGGCCATTTATCACGGTGTTTATTTTTCTTTCTATTCCATCTTTGTTGGATTTTTGGACTCAGTGTTTCATAAAGTGAGTAAAAATGATTTAGAAAGCTTTCTATATCTTTCTCTCCTATACAGAAAAAGTTAGTATGTGAATTAATTAGTTAATTAATTTACTTAGAACTAACTAAAAATTCAATTAGTATGTCCATTATTTGTACCCTAAAAATTTGCTAGAATTTACACTTTGAAACCTTACAGGTCATTTGTAGAGCTAGTTCTCTGACAATTTGATTTTTTTAGATGGCTATTGGTATTCTAGAGTTCAATTTCTGCTAAGGTCGATTTTTACTATTTTATATATTCCAGATTATTCTACAAATCTGTTATTATACAAACCCATTTGTATTTTTGCAAAACAATGTAAATTTTCCTTTATACTACTTCCATGTTTTCTAAGTTTCTTTGTATGTTTGTGGGTAGAGGTACCTCAGATTCAGCATATTGAGTTAATCATAATCCTCATTTCGTGATGTACTACAATTATTGGTCTATTCCTCTAATTTTATTTATTCATTTATTTAATCCATTTCATTCACTCAACTCCTGTATTTCTCTCTCTCTCTTATGAGAAAATATTCTAATGTGCTTGGTATATATCCTTTGTACGTGTGCACTATTGTATGCATGCACTATTTCAGGAAATAAATCCATTGCTTCTGAATGCTGCATAGTACGTCTGTGATGTGCATTTACATTATTCTACTTATCCATTCCCCTATGTGCATTTACATTATTCGTCTGTGATGTGCATTTACATTATTCTACTTATCCATTCCCCTGGTGATGGACAGCTACGTGACCTCCAACTCATCATTACCACAGATAACACTATCATGAGGATTCTAATATACGTCCCTTTGTGGACCTATGTGAAAACGTCCCTGTGATGTGTATCCAGGAAAGAGGCTGCTGGAGTATAAGGTACATATGTACTGATTTGATTAAGTATCTCCAGATTTTTTTTCTAGAATGGCTGTACAAATCTGTTCTCCCATAGATCACTACAATGAGAATATACTACTTTTTAAGAGAAAAAACAAACAAAATAAACATGTATAACTTTTTTGAATGACTAGAAGTAAAATACCAATGGGAATGGCACATTCCTTATTGAATCATTCATTCGTCACATATTTAATAAGCGCTTATCAGGTGTAAGATCATATGTGTTATAGGTTCAGAGATGTCCACTCAGTTTCTGCTCTGAAGAAACTTTTAGTCAAGTGGAGTATAGAGACATGAAACCTACTGCGACAGCTATTAGTTTGCATGTTTGTATGAGATATGGAAGTTGGGACAACAAAACGGAAGACATCAACAAAAATGATAATATTTCTACAAGTCATCACAGACAAAGCCATGGCTGAGCATTAAAAGATGTGGGGCTGGTTTTCATGCACAAGGATTGACACAAGACAGAGCATGAAATTACCTGGTACATTCAGGATCTGCAAGGAGTTAAATGCAGCTGGAGTATAAGGTATAGAAATGAGATGAGATTGGAACATTAGGAAACAACAGATAATGGATGGATGTGATCATATGCACTGTTAAAAAATTTAAACATGAGCATATTTATGCTATAGGAAGACCTCTGATATCATTAGGAAGTATAAATTAAGATACCCAAGGACATGAATCCTGTAGAGTTGTATCTATAAAGCTAGAGCTCAGTAAAGAGATCTTGGACAGAAAAAGAAATGTAAGAGTCATCTCCATATACAAGACAACTGTAGCCATATGTTTGAATGAAATTGTACATTATGTAAAATTAAAATAAATTATAAATAGTCATATACAGAAGTTAAAATATAATAAGAATAATTCTGCTGAGGCAAGAAGATTCAGAAAAGAAGGCGAAATTGTCATCATTTAACTTTTTTTCTACCTTAAACTCTTTCCAACAAACCCACATCAACTCAATTTGCACTATACTCTTGTATTTGTTCATATATAGCTTTGAAAGTATCATTAACTCTTGTTTAAATGTTTTACTACACTGAGACTGTGACTTTCTGAAGAAGTTTATAATAACCATAAATTAAATCTTAAAATTAGTAGTGCAAATATGTGTATAAAGAAAGCTTGGTAACTTTATTTCTTTGTTTTATATCCATAAATATCCAGCTAAGGGTAATGGAATAGTGTGACATTTAATAGTGACATTAATAAGACATTGAGATTTTTAGACAATGAACCCAAGGGATCCCAATACTCAAAACAAGCTGTATTAGTTTTCTACGGTTGTGCAGCAAATTATCATTAGATGATCATTTGGAAGATGGACCATAAATTCCAATGAAAATTCAGAGCTAGAAGAAGACTCACTTTTTCCAACCATGATTACACTTAAAGCACGATGGTGAAGTTATCTGCCTGCTCCATTTATTATTACCCCTAGTTTGTAGCTTATGAGTCCAAACCAAGAAAAGACCCATTGGAAATATGCCTTCTACTCCAAAGACAAGGGACTGAGAAATAATAATGTGTCCCAGTTTCTAGAACTCTGCTATACTAAGCTGACCATCTCAAATCTATTTTCGGGTAGAAGTAGGGATTACCTACTTCTCCTTGGGAAGAGAGGGAGAAAAGGGACTTAATCGTAAATATGCTGACCTTTAATCAAAAGAAGGAATTCTATCCTTAGAAAATAAGTTTCAGTCAGAGTAAACTTGACACTCCTGTACCTTCTAGGGAATGATGGAAAGAAAAAGATTTGAACTCTCTCTAAAGGAAAAAACTAGAGTAGCAACAGAAAAAAATCATATTAAAATCACTATAGTAATAGTTGGTAATCTTTATTTCAACAGTGCTGGTATGGAGCTGCAAGTCCCAGAAGATGTAAACAATGTCTGTCTTGAACATGAGTTAATACCAGTCAAAATAAGTTAAGGTCCCCTACCCTTAGAAGTTTCTTAAATTTGTGCATGTTTTAAAATGCTGCCTTGATCCAACTGACTGATAAACATTTCACAGACCTTAGAAAGTAATTGGTAAAGTTTAAAGTTATTTAAATTTAAAGTTATGGAACTTGAAATTTGTAACCTTACCTGGTTCAGTTCACTTTATTGAAATGAAGGAAAATTAATATACTGGACATTGCTAAGGAATAAAAGAATGCAGGATAGATTGTTAAAATATTTTTTTTACTTTCATCTGCAATGAATTGAGCATTAAAATTATTTCATAAAGTTTATGAGCAGAGTTATACGACCTAGTAATGAAATGCAAATATCTCTGTTCATTAAGGCTCAACTGTTTCATCAATTTTGCATACATAGTTCAGTGGGGACTGATAATTATATTGCAGTGTGAAAAAATGTTTATTAAGTATCAGTATGAGGCAGCTAGGTGTATCCAATTATACCCTTATAATGTGATTTCACAAAGTGATTTGATTTTTATTTATTACTTCATGGTTTTCCTTTTACTGCATTTGATGGAGTTTGGCATATTTTCAAAGTGAATTACAAGTGATAAAAACACTAAATAAACATCCAAACAGTGCTTAGAATTAGGAATATGATTTTGATGCCATTGTGTGTATGCATGTAACATAATCCTCTTTCAGATTAGGTAGAGAAAAGTCACTGTATTTTTAAGGCTGTTGATTGATAGATTATACTTGTTTATTTGATTAAATACTTTTGTCAATTTAAAATATCTTACAGTTGTTATCTTATATTAGAATCTTTGGTTTGATAAATTAGAAATGCTGATTCCTTTTCCAACTTTATTATACCAATTTGCCATAAAATAAAGTATACTAAAAGGAAAAAACTGCAATATCAAGAGGATTTTCAAAGTGGAATTTCTCCCATAACTACTACAATAATGGTTTATAGAAATGTGTAATTTGAAGTGCCAATCAAACACATTCATTGAAAAATGCCATAGTTATAGATGCCAGGCAGATGGATTCACCAGCATCAAGTAGATTTGGCCCTTTTCTGAGTAGCTCCTTCTTTGCATTTATCTTGTCTTTCTTTCTGATTATTGTTCCTTAGAGGTGGACATCCTTCTTATCCAGCTTGTTTTGTCCCATATATTCTCCATCTCTTATTAATATCTTCAATCTTCTACACTGGTTATTTTCCCCTTTTCTCAAGCACATTCAATATTTCCTGTTAAAAACAACAAGAAACAAAACCCTTACTTTATTCCATTATTCTCATTAACACATTTTACTTCTGTAATATGTATTACATTACATTTCCTTTACAGCCACTGTGTTGGGGTTTTTTTAATAAACTACTCCATTTCCCTACCTTCTCCTTTCAGTTCAAAAACCTGGAATCTAACTTTCAACTGACCCTCTCCACGCAGCTACCATTTGGAGGTCATCTCTTACCTCCCAGTTAAATTCAAGCCCATTTCTCCATCCTCATTTTAACCTTGCCTCTTCCTTCGGCCGTGCCAATTAGTTTCTCCTTCTCAACTCTCTCCTGGTTTCTGTGATATTTCGTTTTACTTTCTCTTCTCCTACTTCTTTGATCAGGATGTCTTTGTTCCCTCACTGGTGTTACTTCCTCTTTCAATCCCCTTAATGCTCATTGAAGTATAACATAAATAAACAAAAGTCAAAAAGCATAATCACACAGCTTCATAAATCTTTACCAAATATATACTCCAGTATAACCAGCATCCAGATCAAGAAATAGAATATTGCCACCATACCAGAGGCCAGTCATTACCCCACCCCAAGCTATCCCAATTGTTAGTCCTTAGCCTTCCCTTCTTCTCCTTCAACAAATAACTTTAATCAGTTGAATTATCATCTCCATATTGATGAATGTCACATTGCTATTTCAAGGCCTGATGTACTGTTTGAGACTTTTGGTTCCTTCCTCTCCTTATCTCTTTTATGCAGGAAGATATTAGCATCTAATAATATTCTTTTGAATATCTCAAATTGTTTCCTTCCTTCTATTCACATATTACCAGTACAGGTTAAACTAGAGGTCAGTAGCTATGGCCTGCAGGCCAATTACAGGCCTCTGCCTGTTCTTGTAAATAAGTTTTATTGGAACACAGCTAAGTTCATTCGTTTATATATTGGATATGGCTGCTTTCCTGCTACAATGGCAGAGTCAGGTAGTTGCCACAGAGACTATATGACCTGAAAAGCCTAAAATATTTATTATCTCATCTTTTATAGAAAAAGTTTACCAATCCCTGTTTTAGGCTTTCACTATTTTACACCGTATTGCTGCAATAATTTCCTATTTTGTCATCTTAATTCTAGTCCGTCTCTTCTGATATCTTTGGATAGCTTTCCTGTTAAGGCTACTGAAACACTTTTCATTTTCATCACGAATTTTCTTGCTCAGTATAGGGTCAAACTCCTTTTCCTGCCAATCAAAGCCTTTATTACAAGAAAAAGTGAGAAGTCCTGGCATGAAAGCAGAGGAGTAGTGGTGTGTAACATTCAAGCCGCATCCCGGTGCTGCTTTCTTCAGTGCCTGTGTTTCTTACTTTGTCCTGTACTTTAATCCTTTATGCATCTGCCTTATTCATAGCTCTATCCCATTCTTGCTCAGATGCTCCTCTTTTCATTCCCTGTATTCATTTTCCTCTCTCATCACAATTGGCTCAAGTTCTACCTCCTCCTCAGACAACTCCAAACCCTGCCATCTACCCTTTTTCTGACATCCCATAGCACTTGTAGGTTGTAACACAGAAGCTACCTCTTGATTATCTATTGTCGTAAATAATTTCCTCATAGCCATGAAGCTCCCCTGAGGCTCCCCTGCATATTACTTCTGCATTTCTAGAACCCTCTGGGCACATAGTAAAAACTTAATTAATACTGGTGGCTTTAAATTTTAGGCTTCATGAGTAAATTGTTATCAGCCATCAGAATTCTTGTTCAGAAAACAATGCTGTAGTGTCTGTTATCACAGCAGGCTCAGAAAACTACATTTTTGATTATGCCCCAAAGCATGGATTGGAATCTAAAAATTCAGGTGTTTGAGCACAACTGGTGAAGAAGAATATTCTACAGAAGGTTGTAGCTCAAAAAGCCTTCACTTTCATATCTTAAATAGCTTCCAATTTGTCATTCTAGGTACAGTAACCTAGAAGTGGCATATTTCATATTCAACATGTTTTTATCATTGACAGAATATTCGCTTTCTTAAAACTCTTATTCAATATGTCTTAAAAATCACTTCCAGGGTTTTTTAATCATATTGTTTTATTCTAGTCTCCATAGCTAAAAAAAAAAGACTTTATTGCAAACAATCACAAAAGTAATTTAGAAGAAGTTGAATTCAAATGAAATATAAAACGCCAAAGCAATACACATTCACATAGAACTATTTATTAAAAGAAAAACAAAAAAGAAACAGGGAAGAGTTAAGTCTGGAAACTGCCAAAAATACTCAAAAATGAAAACTGTTATATGCACTATCTTCCATGAAAAGGCCACTGTGAACAACATTACAAGTGTCTTCATCTCATTTGCAATGAGTCTAAATGCTTGCTTTGAAGTTCACAGGACTCTGAATTGCCTGGTCACACTACATAGAGAAAGCAAGGTCCCTGAGTCAACCTAAGAATTATATAGTCAAGGCAGAAGGAATAGCAGGCCACAGGGTATTTTCCTACAATAGTGCTGCCCAAGAAAATATTTTGAAAAGTTTATTGTGACCCAAAGATATTTGACTGCAGCCCAATGATATTACCATCTGTAAGTACAAATAATAACAATTAATAATAATAATAAATAACTGAAAATCCAAGCAATTGAGCAGAGATTTCCTGCATTGATATGATGAGAGACTTTTCTAGTCCATGCTTCTAAAAGCCATAACACACACACAAAATGCCATCCCCAAATCACAAATTACAAATAACATTTATTTGGCCCTGTTTCTTCATTCCTGCCATCTCATGTTTTCTTCTGGAGTTTTCTCGAATATTAAATTATAAACCATACAAACAAACTCACCAGTCCTTAGGGTTTAGTGAGTACGATGAAGTGAAAGTTTATGGAGATTTAAATGGCCTCTGGGACAGTCTTGTTTGCTGTGATTTCTTTGTGTTGGTGGCAGAGTATTACAATATGTTGTTTGCTCTGTGATTACTTCAGGATGCTCTGCCTAATCTCTTTCTTGCACTCTCAAGGCTCAAGTGTGACCCTTTTTCAAGGGCTTTTGGGGCCTCCGTTCATGGATTGGGGAGGAAATATGACAGCAAGGTTAAGGCCCCAGAGCAAATGTAAATTTTACCTGGGTTCTGCTCCAATAGACTTCTTGTCACTTAGCAGCACTATGAATTTTAATACGGTTCTTATTGCAACTCAGTGGCTTGCTTTTAATCTTCAGTCTTTGGAGGGTATTGATCATATTCAGAAGGTCATAGAAAAGTCCTTGCTGTGGACATCAAGGCTTTTGTAGAGTAGCATATTCAGTTTTGGCTTAAATTCTCAGTTATTTCATTCTTCTCTCTGAAAATTATTCCTGATTTTAATTTTCATGTTTTCCTGTTTTATCCTGACTGTTATTAACCAAAAATTAATTTCAAAAATATTGTAACTTATAATAATTAATTAACCTCAACATTTATATATCTAATATATATCCAAAAATTACATTCAGAAGGATTCCTATGTCATTCTTGCAAACCACACGTACTGGGCAACTACTGTATACATAGAACTGAGCTCAGAGCTGGGAACATGATGATAAATAAAGCTAAACACAGTGTTTGTGGGGCTTGGGGCTCACTGAGGAGATATGTGTACTGGGCAACTACTGTATACATAGAACTGAGCTCAGAGCTGGGAGCATGATGATAAATAAAGCTAAACACAGTGTTTGTGGGGCTTGGGGCTCACTGAGGAGATATGGGCACTAATCAAATAATCATAAGACAAATATGAAATTGCTATTGCATCAAGTGTCATGCAAAAGAGGCATGCCACATTATGAGAACCCATGATATTTTTGGAAGATCAGCTAATTCTTCTCTGAAGAAGTGATGTTGGAACTTACATCTAAAAGATGAGTAGCAGTTAAACTAGGCAAAGAGTAGAGAGATGAGTATAACTGGTATAACGAATAACACGACAAGAGCCTGTGATAGAAGGGTGCCTGGGGAGTACAAGGGATTGAAAGTCAGTGTAGCTGAAGGAGAGAGAGCAAGGGGGGATTTGGTATAAGAAGAAGCTGAGTCCTGTTGATTCTACCTTCAAACTACCTATCGATTGTGTTCGTTTCTCTCAGTCCCCATTCCTTCCATCATACTTAACAGTATAATCAGATACGGGTCTCTCCTAGAATAATGCATCTGCCTACTATCAGCTCTTACTATTTCACTCTTGCCCCTACAATTGATTCTCTGCATTGAAACCAGTGATCTTTTCCAAATGCAAATTTCATCACTTCT
>NW_007731585.1:61460-90645 GCF_000696425.1 Galeopterus variegatus
GGCCCAGTGGCGCACTCAGTAGAGTGCGGCGCTTGGGAGTGTGGTGGCGCTCCCGCCGAGGGTTCGGATCCCATATACAGACCAGTCCACTCACTGGTTGAGTGCGGTGCAGGCATGACACTGAGGGTTGCGATCCCATTACCGGTCACGAAAAAAGACAAAAAGGAAAAAAAAAAAAAAGTGTAAATGACATGGAAAATGTAATATATAATTAAAACATAAATAGGAACAAAGCAGTATGCAAACACAATACTTACCCAATCTGTCAGATAGGTATAGATACAGTAGAAAAATAACAAATTAAAATGTGACTATTTATAAAATCACCTAAAATTCTGTCAAGTAGAGATGAAGAATATTAACAGTAGATGTGTATGTACCTCTGGACATTTTTCAATGTTCATGTATGTATGAGTTTTTAAATAAAAATTGCATTATATTACATGCACTTTTTAACCTTATTTTTGCTATTTCCCAGTTTTTCATTGTAAACAGTTGCATAATGAATATTCAAGTAATTAAATCTTTGCATTTATTGCTAGTAATTTCCTTAGAATAAATTCTTACGAATAGATTTGGTAATTCAAACTATGCACACATTTGCAGAATATATTTTCTATGCATGTGTACATGTGTACATATTGTGATAATTAATTTTATGTGTAAACTTGACTGGGCCACAATGTGTCCAGATATTTTGTAAAACATTATTATTCTGGGTGTTTCTTTGAGGGTGTTTTAGATGAATTTAACAATTGCATCATTAGACTGGGTAGAGCAGATTGCTCTCCCTAACATTGCTGGGCCTCATCCAATCAGTTGAAGGCTTGAATAGAACAAAAAGGCTGACCCTACCCCCAAAAAGAGGGCATTCCTCCTACCTCACTGCCTTTGACCTGGGACGTTGGGGGTTTTTTTTCCTACCTTCAGACTAAAACAGAAACATCAGCTCTTCCTGGGTCTTGAGCCTGCCAGCCATCAACTCTCCAAGGTCTCCACTCTACCAACTGCAGATTTTGGGTCTTGTCAGCCTCCATAATCCCATAAGTCAATTCCTTATAATAAATCTATTTCTAAATATATGTACATGCTATTGGTTCTGTTTCTCTGGAGAACCCTAATACGTAGGCTTTAAGAAAGATATGTAAGTTTATACTGCCAACAGCAGCATATCAAAATCTCCATCTGTCTGCACTAAGACCAAAGCTATGTATTCTTACTTCTCTATGTTTGTCAATTTGATGCAATAAAAATGATAACACATTGTTGTTTTAATTTATATTTTTATTATTTGAAAATAGATATTATCATATCCTTAGTTGTTATTTTTATTTTGTTTTTCAATGAGTTGTCTCTTCATCTATTTTTCTATTCATGTGTACGTACTTTGTAAAGGAACTNATTTGGTATAAGAAGAAGCTGAGTCCTGTTGATTCTACCTTCAAACTACCTCTCGATTGTGTTCGTTTCTCTCAGTCCCCATTCCTTCCATCATACTTAACAGTATAATCAGATACGGGTCTCTCCTAGAATAATGCATCTGCCTACTATCAGCTCTTACTATTTCACTCTTGCCCCTACAATTGATTCTCTGCATTGAAACCAGTGATCTTTTCCAAATGCAAATTTCATCACTTCTTTACTTAACACCAGTCAATGGCATTCCACTTTTCATAGGATAATAGAACTACCTGAATGCCTTCAATGCTCCTGACACTCTGGCTCTCTCTCTGTTCCTCCAGAGAACACTTATGCAAGCTATTCCCTCTGCATGGAAGCACCTTACCTTCTCACCTGGCAACCTGATATGCCTTCCTTAAAAAGATCCTTGCTGATGAAAACCCCACCCCCAACTAGATTAGCCCTCCCCCCATTTATATGTATTTATGACATCCTATATTTTTCCTTCCCGACTTGCCCTGTAATCTTTTAGCTCCTGCTAGAGCAGTTGTATGTACTTCTCTACTCCTTGCCTTTGGGCTTGGCTGTGTGGCTTGGTTTGGCTAATGGGCTATTAAAACATATCAAGCAAACTGGGACTTGAAAACTTCTTTTGTGATTAGTCTGTCTCCACTGAGAGAAGAACATAGCAAGGTTAGCCCAGTAGTCCAAGAAGAATGAGACATGTGGAGCAGACCCACCCGGCAGCCTAACACTCATCAGCTCAACCCAGCAGAGATCAGCAGAGCTACTCAACCCAGCCAAAGCCATGTGAAATGAAATTTATTGCTTACAGTTTCAGAGGATAAGAAGTCCAAAGTGCAGGGAACACATCTGATGAGAGTTTTCTTTGGTGGTGACTTTAGTAACAGCAGAATACCACATTGTGAAAATGGCAGAGCAGAAAGAGACAGATGACTCTCTTCTCTCTTCTTTTAATGCCCTCAGAGCCATGCCCCTGACTACCATTATTAATCCATTCACTACTGCATGATCCTGCAATCCAATCACCTCTTCAAGGCTCCACCCTTCAACTACCATAATAGGATTTCCTACCCTCTTAACAGTCACAGTGGGGCCAAGTTTCTAACACATAAAACTTGGGGGACACATCAAGCTTCAGTGAGTTTGGGGGGCATAATTCAAGCCACTACATTGTATATATGTCACTGAGATTTTTTTGGAATTATTTGTACAGCAATAACTGACTGATACAACTTGTAACTGGTATGAACTGTTTTAAAATGGAAAATACAATGTATGTCACATTATTTGTCTAAACCAATAAAGAACCATCGATAGTACAGATAACCACTGAGAGATTTTTATACATGATGACTTCAGCCACCTGGAAGAAGTTAGTGATAAACAGAAAAATAGCTTATTGTCACTATTATGCATTATTATGAACAAGTCACTTAACCCCCTGGTACTGTGTTTCCCTGTCTTTAAAATGAGTACCATCGATAGTACAGATAACCACTGAGAGATTTTTACACATGATGACTTCAGCCACCTGGAAGAAGTTAGTGATAAACAGAAAAATAGCTTATTGTCACTATCTGCATTATTATGAACAAGTCACTTAACCCCCTGGTACTGTGTTTCCCTGTCTTTAAAATGAGAGGAATAGACTCAGCAGGGATAGTAAATAGGTTTGTCTTGAGAACTGACTGCAGTTGGTTGTTGTGACTTTCCGGAATGCTATGCTAACAATGTCTCTAGGGCCAAATTTAGATTCAGCTAGATGGAGTGCCATGATCAATTAGCAGTGTCTTCCTTGGAAGACAAGAGAGGAGAGGTTTGCAGCACCGGTGCCACATGTTTGGCATCCTTGTACTACCAGATCTCTAACATTCATTTCTGTTTTCACAGCCCATAACTTTAGGAGTCACTAAATCAACAGAAATAGTAGAAGTGAGATCCAACTACAGTCTTGGAAAGGCAAGAAATACGTATTTTCTTTTGTTTTCTCTAGGTTGCTCAGCAAAGTGCTAGGTACACAAAATAGTTTATTAAAGAACTATAATGATTTTATTCCTTGTAATAGCTCTATAGATCAGAGGTTCACTCAATGGACTTAAAAACCAAAGGCCAATTAGATGCAAGTGACAAATATTCACCTCAAACTAACTTAGGGAGAAAAAAAAGATGATACTTACAGACTTAATGATTGAAAAGTACATGCATTGATGGCTTCTTATATGGCCAGATCTGGGGGCTCAAAATCATGTCATAGGACTTAGGTCTTTTCTCTCCATCACTCAGCTCAGTTCTCCTTGGGGCCTCTACCTGATGGCCCTGGCAGTTCTAGGATTCCTTAATAGTTTCAGAAAAAAACCAAAGACTGAGTCTCATTGGCCCTAATTCACCGATATTAAATCATATACTTACTATGGAACTAATCAGTATTTTCTGGAGTAATGTAGTAGTGTGTTGGCCACACCAAGGACATAGTTGTGCCTGCTTGGGGGGTTGTATCTGACTTTAATTTTCTTCTCTCTATTTTTTCTATATATTCCAAATGCTCTACAATAACTGTGTGATACTTTTATAATAAGAAAGATGTAGACATCACTTATAAAAGAGAACCAAAAAAGGAAGGAGTGAAAAGTGTGATTTACTCTTCTTTTGAACAATATATGACCCTTCTGTCTTTGAACCTTTCTTTTATACTCAGTTCTGGCAAAATGAAATCTTATATCTACCTCAGTTTTCTAAGCGTGATGCTACAAATTAAGTCTTCTTTTGATCTAGGCCATTCTTCATTCTGCTAAAAATAATTTTTGCATAAAAGCTACTTGACAGCCTAACATGAGACAGTTTGCTTTAAAATGAGCTTGATGTGGTAACAAAGGATTGTGGACATACATTTTGATCTGTTTCTTTGTTCTACAGAGTCAACTCATTTATTTCTTGTGTTTTACATACAACTATTGTTTGCAGGATTAAAAGATGTTTCTAAGTATAGACCTTCCACATAATCTTTGAGAAGAACAAAAGGATAAAGTTAATTATATAAATTCAGGAAAAATCTGGTGTATCCAAAGCTAATCTATAGTGTAACGAGGAGCTTTAACAATACCAACTTTGAATATGTATTGTTGATCCAATGCCAAGTACTGTATGAGATTTCCTCCAGGGCTGAAGGTGCATTGTTTAGCTCCTGGAATGAATTTTTAACATCTCTCACTGTACAAGAATCTTGGACTAAGACTCCAGTTAACATTGAATAGGTTTGCAACTAACATTGTAGTCAACAGTGTGAATTATCTTTATTTTTAGGCCACAATGCACTAATGTAGATCTACATCCTGCTTTCCTTCTGAATCCTGCATGAGTCCATCCTCTATATCTTCTTGAACATTCATAGGCAGATACTACAATCTAAGTAAACCATACTGCAACCACATACATACTGTAATACCCCAACCAAAAAAAATGGATGAAAATTTTGGGACAACAGCAGGCTAGTAAGCAAAATAATCATATATATATATATGCAATAATAATTCTTATGTGTACTGCACATATAAATGTAAAATGTGGATTTCAGGATATTCAAATCACATACAAAGACAGCAGCTTAAGACACATACATATTAAAAAACTGCTTTCTCTGCACAAATTTGACTAAAATATCTACACAGATATGTATTTAGACTTCATTCTGAAGAAACATAATGAAAATTGAACCAAGAAAATAATTGATCTTTCAAACAAATAAATCTTGCTTCAAAGATAGCCAAAAATTCAAAATTGAACAGTAAAACTCATCTTCAGTATCAGTTCTGTTTTTAACAAGATTTTAAAAAATCCATAAATACAGAAACGTAATAAGTAGGGACCAATCATATAGAGATTAATCCTGTCTAGCCATTTGTCTCGTGTTCCTTTTACCTATCTACATCTTCAACTGAAAAGTGTTATATTTTGGTTGGATGTAGGAGAAAAAATCCATAAATACAGAAACGTAATAAGTAGGGACCAATCATATAGAGATTAATCCTGTCTAGCCATTTGTCTCATGTTCCTTTTACCTATCTACATCTTCAACTGAAAAGTGTTATATTTTGGTTGGATGTAGGAGTCACATTACCCTGTCACACTGAAATAATGATACTGTGGACCTTGCGTTTTTGTGTGGCAACTAGGACTGCTGCATTTCTGTAGTGTAGGGAGAGAGTTTAAAGACCTAATTTAAAATACATAATTTGGAAATAACAAACTTCTCACAAAGTAAGATTACTTTAATAAATTATGACAAATAACCTAATGGTATGTCTTGCAACCATTAAAAAGGACATTTCAAATGCTATGTAGAATAATTAAAATGTTTATGACATAATTTTATGTATAAAAAGAGCTAAATTAGAACATGCCAAGTAGTAACTATAAACTATTAAAGACAAGGCTTAGAAAGCAATATGCAAAAAATGAAAAGTTGTGATTGACTAATGGTATGAGGAGCAATTTGTTATAATATTTTCTCTAATATTAATAATAATGATTTCAATTAAAAAATAAATGCCTTCATCTTTAGCTGTGACTCTTTCTGTTGTTAACAGAACATTCATGAATGTGTTTTTAATAAAATTGTGGATGGTCATAAAGCTAACTGTCTTTTATCTCTTAAATACCTAATATGGAACATAAACGCCCTTTTAAAGCTTCTTCTGTTGTAAGATTTCTCTTCCGGTTTCTTGATTTTTTCTTAGTGAGTGGGTGCTATCAGCTGATGAGTTGATTTATTTTCCTTCATTTAAGAGCAAATATTTCCATTATTCTAATTATGCTCTGAACATTATGCTACTAATTACACACAAAGCGTGGTTTTATCACAATCTTCTGTGATATTATCAGTAGAAAGCAAGCATATGCACATCTCCACCCAAGAATTTCAAGTTCATGGAGATTAAAAAACATCAGATAACTAGGAATATGTATATGTTGACTTTACTTTGATTTTGTGACTAGAAAGGAAAGTAAAAGGGCAATCGGAAAATGTTAATTACCCACTTACATAAAAATGTGTAATTGGCCATCAGCCTTATGAAACAGTTTTTAATATATATATAGTGACAGTTCAGATTTGAAAATTCATGTACTAGTTGGTGTCATTGAATAGGGGGGAAAATCTTCCTGCAATCATCAGAGAGAATTTCTGATATCTGCCATGGGTTAATGTCCAAGCAGAGGCAGCTACAGGCACGCAGAACCTTGTGTGTCAGAGAACCATACACGTCCTGCCAGATAACTCCCAGAGGTCATTATCATGATCTCAGGAATGCTCTCTAGAGGCCCTTTTCTTCCTTTTTGGTTGCCTCTGTCACCACAACCAGAGCCCATGTATCTCTCATTTGCCAAGCCACTACCACTAGCCGATATTGACAGACATCTTGCCTCCTCTTGAGTTCCTAAAATTGAAGGTCACAATGCAGAAAAATATGGGTGTTTGATTTTTTTTCACTAGCTTACTCCCAGAGGGGAGGCTCTGCATACTAGAAATTAAAATTAAACAGCAAATTTTAAAGTCCACAGCACCACATTCACTTCCCACCATGCTATCTGAATTTCTGATACATCTCAAAATGGTAAGTACCCCAGTCCGTAAATCACAGAACCATCACTTTGTTCTAGCCATCCCCTCTCTTGAGAGAGATCCCTGTGATCTTTGGCATTTTGTCTCAGTCTCTCTCATCTTCCTGTCCAGACCCCACTATGGTCAATATGGTCAGTATGACATCTTATACCTCTCTTACATAATCAGTGTTCTAGAAATTTAATTTCAGAACCTGTGCTAAGCAGAAGGAGATAAACGGGTTTAGTAAGATAAATGGGTTACTCATTATAGTAGGAGTCATGATTCCTTGAACATTTAGAGGCCAAGCATTGTGATAAACACTTTTAATCTCGTTTAATCCACACAAAAAAGCCCATCTGACAGGTAAGAACATTGAGGAGTATTCTAGCTCAGGTCAGACTCACTTCAATGCATTAGCACCAATATCTGTACTCAATAGACTATCCTAAACCCAGTTCCCATTTCTAAACTGTCCTGTCCATTATGTCCATGCTCAGGTCATAGATTCTACACTCTTATTTATTAGGGATCTTCACACAAACCCTTATGTCAGTTGCAAAGTAGGACAGTCTCTATGTATTAGTAATTAATTGCTGCATAACAAATTACTCTGAAATTTAGCAGTTTAAAACAACAAACACTTATTATCTCAGTCTCTGTAGGTCATGAGTCTGGGCATGGTTTACTTGGGTGCCTCTGTCTGAAGGCCTCTCACGAGGTTGTAGCCAAGCTGTCAGCCAGGGCTGCAATTTCATATGCAGGTCTGCTTCCAAGCTTGCTCATGTGGTTGGAGGCATGTCTCGGTCCCTTGCCACATGAACTCTCCACAGGATTTTCTCAAGACACAGCAGCTTACTTCCTCTTGAAGAGTGATCTGAGAGATCTGAGAAAGGACAAAAGAGAGAGTCTACAAGGCAGAAGCCACAGTATTTTTATAACCTAATCTTGGAAGTGGCATCTCATCACTTCTGCCATATTCTCTTCACTAAAAGAAAATCACAAATCCAGCTCATACTAAAGCAGAGGGGATTATATAAGGTGTGAACACCAGGAAGTAAGGTCATCGGGGGCCACCTTAGAGCCTGTCTTCGGAACTCTCCCAGCATGTTTCCCACCACCTGGGTCCCTGATCCCTGTGTCCCTTCATCTTCAAGTCATAACTCTGCTTATCGATAGCAAGGCTATAATACATGTCTGTTAACCTCTTGGCCATTGTTCTTGGGCTCAAGTTCCTGATTCTTTTCTTAAAATGGTACCTGAAATCTCTACTACATATTGACAGAAATCTTTTTTATATTTTTTATTGTCAGGTTAAGCTGCTAAGACTATGGCTGAGGGTAGATTTGAGTTGGAGAGAATCTTTACCTTTACCTACTTGCTAATTTATCCCCTGGCTATCCCCTAGTGTCAGCCTCCAGGCTTAGTCTGTCCTTCTACTATTTCTGGATAAGCAAGGTATTTCACTCCTAACCTGTAGGAATTTCTCTGAATATATTCGTATGAGCTTCAGATGATTTTTTACTAGCCTTAAATGCTGACCTGCACCCTGCTCCTGCATGCCCCAGTCCCTCATTCTTGCCAATCCCAGAATAGACCTTTCCCAGAGCAGACCTTTCCCACCCTAGCCTTCAGAGATTTTTCCCCTGGTGTCAGATCTCCCTGCACTGACATATTGTCATGTAGTCACCTCTTTCACTGCTGCTCCTTGGACCTTCCTTAATTTGGGTCCCTGGAAGTCCCTCAGTCCTGTCCAAGTTGCTGCCCCATAGCTCTTACCGAGTTGCTACAACAGATTAGTCCACTTTGGGGAAGCTTAGTTCTTTCTAAGTTCCGACCTAAACTTAGCACTTGACCTCTCCATAACAATGTTCTTAAATGTTGTTTATTTTGTTTCAGTACAAACATTTTTCACGTGGACAAGATTCCATGACACACTGCCTCTATTAGTTTCCATTTCCTGGAAGGAGAAATGAAATTCCAATGACGTATTTACCATAAGCAGATTTTTTAGGGTTTATATTCACACACTTGCTTTAGTAAAAAGAATATGGATGATTTATGATTGAATTGTCATCTATAAATGTTTGAAAGTCAGATATTGAAAAAATATAGCTCTAAGTATGCATTACAACTCACTATAAGGCTAACTAAACAATCTATAATGAAATCAATTGATAATAATCAAGACAAATAATGGTAATTTGTTGTTAGAAAGAAAAGCAACAATCAAAAATAACAAGCAAGTCAAGATAACACTGATGATTTGCTGTAACACAAAGCATTTTCCATAAAATTTCAGAAATTCCATTTATCTGCCTGTATGCATGTGCAATGAGACTTGCCCAACAGTACCAAGCATTAGTGGAAAGCTTAAATAGATTTCTGAGTATGCTTTAACAATATAACATTGCTTAAAATATTAATTATCACTTAATCCGTTATAATTTACTTAAGTTACTAGTTAAAAATGCTTAGTTGTACCTAAAATGTCTATTGATTTGTACACAATTCATTGTTAAGAAACAGAGAAAGGACCTGAATTTTCAATTAAATTCATAGCACAGCATGAGAAAACTCTTGGCTGTCTATTACAGGCCCACCTCCTTTGTCTGATTCCAGACGTATTTCAGAATTTTTCAGATTTAAGAAAGATCCAGTACACATACTGTATATGATATACCATCCCCAGAAGTGTCAGGGCTGTACCCTGTAACCAAATACATTAATATGTCGTATTTCAGAATTTTTCAGATTTAAGAAAGATCCAGTACACATACTGCATATGATATACCATCCCCAGAAGTGTCAGGGCTGTACCCTGTAACCAAATACATTAATATGTCTGTCATAAAACATACATTAAGTGCAATAAATGAAGACTATATATAGCTTCAAGTCATTTCAGATCAGCATTTTCTGCCAAATGAGTTTACACCAGACTGAAGAAAAATGTTTTGGTCCTATCAATTTTGGGATTTTATAATTTGTGGCTAAGAGATTGTGGATTTATATAGTGTTCCAGGTTTCATCTCAGGAGCCGAAACATTTGAACCACTCTGAGATTAGTAATCATCAGTGTCCACCTCTATAAGCTTTTTAAAAAAACTCACGCAAATTCCTCTAGTCCCCTTATTTTCCCATTTCTGTTCAAGAAATGATATATTAAGGAATTGAGCATGGTCTCTTTGTTATCATCTTTACTGAGAATTATTTTTCAATAAATAATTTACTTAACAATAATCTAAATTCATTTAAAGTATACAAATCCATGAGTTTTGGCAGCTGTGTACACCTGTGAAACCAAGGCCACAATCAAGACATAAAAACATTTCAAACACCCCCAAAAGATTCCTCAAGTCCCATTGTAATTTTTCCTTCTCTTCACCCTCACCTGCCACTCTGACACACAGACACTAATCCCCCTTTTTTTCATATAGATTAGTATACATTTTACGATAAAAGAATCATATAATATGCACTCTTTTGTGCCTCTTTCTCTGTGCGTTATGTTTTTAAGATTCATTCATGTTGCTGCATGTATCAACACTTTCCTCTTTCTGTTCTTGAGTATTATGCTAATGTATGGACATACCACAGCACATTTTGTTTATCCTTCACCTTTTGATAGACATTGGGGTTGTTTCCAGTTTGGGACCGCTAGATTCATTCATGTTGCTGCATGTATCAACACTTTCCTCTTTCTGTTCTTGAGTATTATGCTAATGTATGGACATACCACACCACATTTTGTTTATCCTTCACCTTTTGATAGACATTGGGGTTGTTTCCAGTTTGGGACCGCTGTCAATCAAGCAGCGGTCTCTGCATACATGTACGTTTTCACTTCTCTGGTATAAATACCTATAATCAGAAAAGCTAGTCAAATAGTATATGTTTATTTAACTTACTAAGAAACTGACAGACAGTTTTTTCAGAGTAGCTTGTCCATTTTTCTACTGGGTTACTTTTCTCTTGTAATTCAGTTGTAGGAGTTCTCTTTTCTAGATACAAGTTTTGTTTTTGTTTTGTTTTATATATATATATACATATTGAAATGATTTCTCCCATTCTCTGGCTTGCCTTGTCATTTTCTTAATGGATATCTTTTGAAGAGAAAATGTTTTTAATTTTGATAAAATTCAATTTATCTAGCTTCTTCATCTATCACTATGATTTACCCCTGCTTTTAAAAGAGTTTTATAGTTTTAGATTTATATTTAGACTTATGACTCTTTAGAGTTAACTTTGGTGTAAAGTGTCAATGTTCCTTTTTAAAATACATTTCTCCAGTTGTTCTTGCACCATTTGATTGAAAAGACTTTCTTTCATGATCGAATTGTCTTGACATTTTTGTTGAAAATCAATTGACCATGTATGTGTGGCCTATTCCTGTGCTCTCTATTCTGTCCCGTTGATTGACGTATGTATTTATCCTCTTGACAATACCACTATTGAGCAAGTGGCATCAGGAGCAGACATTCAAGCTACCTCTGCTCACTGCATCTTGGTATTGGAGCTGCCAGCAAAAACACTTCCAGTCAAGCATGGATGGAGCAATGTTTTACTCACATAAACAGACAGAGCAAAATCAGCTTCAGTAGTGGGTATCAGTCCCCCATGGCCAATGTGTCCCTCCTGGAAGCCCTCATAGGGCAATTGGCCTGCACAGACATACCTAGTGCTGCAGCAGAAGGATCCCATACCCTCTCTCCAGGAGACAGAGCAGTGAGATTGCCAGGTGCTGTATGATGCACACACTAAAGTAGAACAAAGAAGCACACATTGAGTCTGAAGCAGGGAAAGACATCCCTACACAAGGTGATAAATCCAATGCAGACTGTGAGGACTCTTTACTTCTTGGTAAGGAGAATTCCTGGCCCAAGACCCTTTAAAAACAAAAACATGTTTTTTAATTGTATATATTTAAAGTGTATAAGATGATGTTTTGATGTACGTATACATTAACATATGTATCTCCTTCCACAGTTACCTCTATTTTGAGGGGGTGGAGGGTAAGAGCATCTAAAACCTAATCTCTTAGCAAATTTTTCAGTGTACAATACAATATTAATTACAGTCTTCCTGCTGTACATTAGATCTGTAGCTATATTTACCTTACTGCAAGTTTGTACCCTTTGACTTACATATCCCCATTTCTTCCCCCGCCCCACTCCCACCCCTGGTAACCACCTTTCTTCTCTTTGTTTCTATGCATCCAGCTTTTTCTTAGATTCCACATATAAGAGAGATAATGCAGTATTTTTATTTCTTTGTTGGGCTTATTTTACTCAGCATAATGTTCTCCAGGTTTACGTATGTGGTCACAAGGCAATATCTCCTTTTTCAAAGCTAAACAATATTATGTTACATAAATATAACATTTGCTTGACCCATTCATGTGATGATGGACATTTAGGTTGTTTCCATATCTGGGCTTTTGTGAATAATGCTGCCATGAACCTGGAAGCACACCTATCTCTATGAGGTGCTGATTTTTTTTCCTTTGGGTATATACCCAGAAGAGGGATTACTGGGTCATATGGAAGTTCTATTTTTAATTTTTTGAGGAATTTCCATAGTGTTTTCCATAATGGGTATACCAATTTACATTCTCACCAACAGTGTACAAGGGTTCTCGTTTCTCCACATTATCACCAATACTTATTATCTCCTATATTTTTGATAGTAGCCATCCTAACAGGTGTGAGGTGATATCTCATTTTGGATATTCAATGTTGTTGGAGTTTTTTTGCATATCATACCAAGAACTCAGACAACAAAAGCAAAAATAACTATATCAAACTGAAAACATTCTTCACAGCAAAAGAAACAATCAAAAAAATGAAAAGGCAGCCTAAGAATTGGGAGAAAACATTTGCAAATCATATATGTTTCGCTATTGAGTCATGTGAATTCCTTATGTATTTCGGATATGTAAGGAACTCACACAACTCAATAGCAAAAAACCCAAATAACCCAATTAAAAAATGAGGAAATATAAAATTTTTTTAAAATGGGGAAATTACCTAAATAGATTTTTCCAAAGAAGACATACAAATGGCCAACAGGTGTATAAAAAAGTGCTCAACATCACTAATCATCAGGAAAATGCAAAACAAAATCAAGGCCCATTTTTATGCAGCCAAGTGGGAGTGGGAAGACTGCAAGCATGATACCACCTTTCCCAACAAGAATGACTTCAACGTCTTAACTGCTGTACCTAGTCAGTAACTATTTAAATCAGAAAGTCTAAGATTTCCAAATTTGTTAAAATTTTTTTTGCTATTTTAGATTCTTTGAATCTTTACAAAAATTTTAGAATCAACTTAGCAATTTCAAAAAATCTTGCTATATTTTGTTGGAATTGCAAGGAATTTATAGATCAACGTGGAAAGAATTGATATTTTAATAATACTGAGTTTTCTAGTTCACAAATGTGATATATTACTCCACTTAGTTTTCTATAATTTCCTTCAGTAGTATTTTGTGATATTAGCATCAAGGACTTAAAAGAATTTTGTTGAATTTATGTATTTATTAGTGATATTGTAAATTGAATTATTTTTAATCTCATTTTCTAATTATTTGCTTCAGTATATAAAAATACAGTTGACTTTTATATGTTAAGCTTGTATCCTGCAAACTTGATAAATTAATTTAATAGTCTAAAAATTGTTTCATGGATTTCTGAGGATTTTCTACATAAATAATCATGCCATCTGTGAATAGAAAGAGTTTAACTTTTTCCATTCCTAAATGTATGCTCTTTTTTAATTGCCTTATTGCAATGGCTAGAACCGCCAATGCGATGTCGAAAAGAAGTGATAAAAGCAGTTCACTTTGTTTACTCTATGCCTGGTCTTAAGAGGAAAGTGTTCAATATTTAATCATTAAGTGTAATGTTAGCTGCAAGTATTTTCCATAGATGGGGTTTGGAAGATATCTTACTGTTGTTGATGTCTAATTTAATTTTGTGTTCTGAAAACTTAATCTGTATTAGTTTAAATCTGTAAAATATATTTGGACTTATTTTACACCCCAGCATTCGGTCTATTTTGGTGAATGTACTATGTGATCTTGAAAATAATGTGTATTCTGTATTTGCTGGGTTTAGAGTTCTATAAATGTAAATTAGGTCAAGATGACTGATAGAAAAAAACTGTCAATCCAAAATTCTACATCCAACAAAAATGTCATCCAAACTGAAGGTGAAATGAAGACATTTTCAGGTGAATGAAACAGGAATTCATTGCCACCAGAACGTGCACTACGAGAAATGCTAATGATATTCATCAAGCTGAAGGGAAATGCCACCAAAAGGAAGCATGGACCTTGAAGACATTTTCAGGTGAATGAAACAGGAATTCATTGCCACCAGAACGTGCACTACAAGAAATGCTAATGATATTCATCAAGCTGAAGGGAAATGCCACCAAAAGGAAGCATGGACCTTTAGGAATGAATGAAGAACATTGGAAATTATAAATGTATGTGTAAATGCAATACAATTATTTTTCCTAATTTATTTAAAAGACACATGACTATTTAAAGCAAAATTGTAACATTGTCTTATGAAGTTTATAGTTTACGTAAATGATACACGTATCAGCATCATTCACTTACTGAGCCTCAGTGGCTACAGAAGAAGAAACCAGTAACTAAACTTGGTTAGTTGGATGAACAATGAAAAATCTCCAAAGGTTCTTTAAATAATGCTAACTTATAAATCTTTACCATACTTCAGGAAAAAAATATTTATTTTAATAAAATATTTTCTATTTTTGACTATTAACCCAAATTGAAATTTCACATGACTATGGAATTGGATGGGAGCTTCAAGGATGTTTATTTAGTATTTTAAATCATTTTAAGGCCCAGGCAGTGTAAGCAGCTTATCCCAGGTCACAGGTGAAACTAGTACCTGAGTTCCCAGACTCCTAATAAGATGCTCTGTTTGTGTCTTTTTGGTTTCCTTCATTCTTACTTCCCATTATGCTATAATCCATGTTATCTTTAATTCTCTCTTTTCATGTTTTTTAAAAAATTTAACACCTACTTTCTTGGAGTTGCCTACAGACAGGAACTGTTTCTTCTGTTCCTCCTATATCACTGCCGATGCTTACATGTAATAGGGCTCTACAAATAACAGGGGCTTCAAAAATTCTCACTGAGCGAATGAACCCTTACAAACTAAACCTGTGTAAATGAAGACGTGTGAAAGTTCAGATGGATTTCAAGGGCTATGTGCACAATAGGAAGGGCACCTGTACTACTTAAAGAATAAACAGAAAAGATGAACTCTGAGGTGACCCAGCCACTGCATCTTCCTAAGCCATCCCTGAGCAGATTTGCTGATACATAGACAGCCTGTCATCCTCTCTAGGGTAGATGTGTCCTAGCTGAACTTATTATCATGCTTTTAGCTTCCCTATAATTTGGCCTCTGTTTACATTTAATAAATTAAGCATATTTCTCTAGGCCCAGAATATGAATGATGTCATTTTGCACAAGAAACAATACAAATGGTGATACAGCTATTTGCAGCCATTCTAATAAGTATCACCAGAATAATTCTCAACAAGTTATCATTCAACCAGAAAATGCAACTGTCTTATTTTCAAATGATCACTTGGACCTTGATTTTCTTCTATCATAATAAGCCTCTACCCTGTACAGAACATGTGTCTTCCAGATACATTCATCTCTCTCAAAGGTTTATTGATTGAAAATAAAGAACGAACATAAAACACAAAAACAAAAAGCTTTGCCAATTTTCAGTCAATCCAAGTAGCAATCATGTTGAATTATATGATTTGTTGAGTGCCTAGAAACATTTTTAGGGCACTGCAGTTCAGAAGAATTAAACAATGATTTTGTTAAAGAAAGTAACAATTTGAAAAGTGTATTTAACCAGCTCTAGTGTTCTTAATTTAAGGTAGTAATTGTATAATAGTGGTAGAATTCTCAAGGTAAGTAAATAATTCATAATATCTCTTCTACCTATCCCTTTCTTTTCATCTCTTCTGGCACTTCTTAATCCACTTCCTTCCTGTTTCCCACAGATGGATATAACAGCTTTGGCATGTGTTTCCCTGACTTAACTCCCTCAGCCCACCTCATACTATCCCACCAGTTACTCTTCCAAGCACATTTCTTTCATCAGCTACTTCCTTGCTTAAATAGCACTAGTAACACCTGTTATTTGCTCCATTCATCCCACGTTTCTTAGCCTCATGTTCAAGAGTCCCATGACTGACTCCCTCAGTCCCTAGCTACCAGTCTCCACCCTCCATGCCTGTCCCTTCCCTCCTAGCTGGACACATTGGTTCTGTCCCATATTCCTCCTCGTGTCTCTGAGCCTGATGCACCTCTGTGGGAAACAGCACATGCGTCTGTCCTCTTCCCCACCTGTCCAAGCACTGCTATCTTCCATGGCCCAGATCATGGCTCAAGCTCAGAAATACTGACATTGGATTTGTAGCTATTGCTGGGTTGTCCTTTTCAATGTTTAATTTGGAGTATTCAGTGACTTCAAAGGAAGGCTGAAGATAAAGAAAGTCTTTATCATACGTATCCCTCACTTTCCTTAAAGACCATTGGGATCAAGGGCTACATATTCTCTCTTTCTTCTTCCTCTTTCACCCATGAAATTATGAGCTAAAGAAGCCCAGGCCTGACTCTGAGCAAGTCCTAATCACTTCTCAGAGCTGTGGTTTCCTCATATGTGAAATGAAGAGCATGATAGTGCCTACCTCATGTAATTACTGTGAGGCTCAAACGAGAAATCTAGAAAAGGTGTTTAAGGCACCATAATAACTAGTACTATTTTTCATATTTTATCATTATTCCTCCTCCTCTTTCTTCTTTATTCTGTGCAACTTTTGAATACCTGGACACAATTTCCAAGAAGATGAGAGGGTGGCCAACGCATGTTTGGCTGTGGATAATAGGCCTAACTCACTTTCCCTTGCTCTCTGTGTTTCTCTCTCTATTTATTTGAGCCCTGAGAAGTAAGGCCATTCACAACATGAAAATGAAAAAATATGACACTCAGAGTTGGATGTTTTGTTGGAAATAGACAAAGCTTGCTTTAATCTGTGGCTGCCACAAAAGTCATTGAATGGGGTATTTGCAACAATTAGGTCCTAGTCGTTCATGCATGGTGAGTACTGTTTGGGTATCATTAACTGAGATGTTAGCATACTGCAAGCCACCTGCAGATAAGGTCAAAAAAGGGAGGCTAAGCTGTGTGGGCATTGAGGACGTAGTATTGCTACCTGCTAGGAAAGATCAGAGAGTGACCTTCCATTCCACACAACTGTACAAAAAGCCGAGCCAGTGCTGTATGAAATCACCTGCCAAGTCATTTCTGCTGTATTGAGATCTGTCAGTTTTAAACTGAGATAACTCAGAAAAATAGCTCTTTCACAGAGACTCACTATGGAAAAGCTTGCTTTCTTTTATTTATTTATTTGTTTGTTTATTTTTTGGGTGGGGGCAGCTGTGGTATGTATCTGCTGCTTGTGGTAAAGAAATGTGACTTCCTAGAAGCCAATGCATTTCTCCCTCCCTCCATCCTGCCTTCCTGTCATAAACTTACAGCTGTCAATATCTCTTGAGTATTTTGGGGACTGTGTACAATTTGAAAATGTTTACCAAGAGCAATTCTTTTACCAATTGTTTTAATGTGGGTTGAACATTGTGCTCTGAGAACTATCAGGGGTCCTTCATGAACTAGAAAAAAGATCAAGCTCCACTGGCTGGTATTTAGAACACTCCAAAATTTTATTTCAGCCTATCTCTCAAGTCTCATCTTCTAGGACTTCCTACAGCATCCCATGTTTCAGTCTAGTTTATTTATTCATTCAAGCCATAGTTATTAAACATCTGCTTTGAGCCAGGCCCTATCCTAGGTACTGAGAATTCAGTGATAACCAAGACACAGTGCCTAAGCTAGTGGGACTTAGAATCTAACAAAGGGGACATCTAGTAAGAAATTATTCAGTGTGCAATGACTGTGTAACAGAACACCTTACCAAATCTCTGGAAATTAAACTTTGCAAAAATTATGTATAAGCTGGACTGAAAGATTTAGTAGCTGTTAGGTGAAACTAGAAGTGGTAAAATGAATGTTCCAGGCTAAGGCAGTGGCATGCTCAAAGGCCCTGAGGTAGAGAGGTTCTTGGTGTAGTTGAGCAGAGTATCAGAAGTTGGGTATGGAGGAACAGTTGCCAAGGGCTAGCTCCACACATCTGAGTCTAAAGATTCTGCGCCTGGAACTCTAACCAAGTCTCTAATCTTAATCTGATGGATATTAGAACATGTACCTGGTACATTCTCCAACCAACTCTAAGCCTGTTTCAAAGTATACAAATATTCAAACAAAATCCCCTGAGTATTATTTTCCTTGAGCGTACTATGGTCTCGACATCTGGATCATGGACTAAGATATCTCTCAAGAGTTGCCTAAGTGCCACCTGCCATTGCTCCAGCATATCTGAGCTGTTCTCCAGAATCCAAAGCTTTTTTTTAAGTGACATCTCACATCCAGAAATTCCACATCTGGAAGGTCATAATTGCCTTCTTCAGTAAAACAGCCTCCCCACAGCCAGGCCCATTGCACAGGTTAATGCTTTAGGGCCACATCTGGGGGTGGTTCTACGTAAGTGTTCTTCTACCACAGGTTTTGGCAACCATAGCTGCCAATTACCCTCCCCTCCTTCAAAAATCAAAGTCAATATGGGACTTTGAAGATCATCTTTTATGATCCTCCTTTTCAAACAATTATTTTGTGAATAGAAGAAATACAAATCCTATCAGCAAAATATTAGAAGGTATATTTTCCCTTTTTTCTTTTCTGTTGCAAAGAGCTTACAACTTCCCAAGGGTTTTCAAAGTCATTCGCATCACAATACATTGGTTCACCCCCAAATCAGTGACTCCTGAGAGGCCACACTCTTCCCTGAATACCAATCTAGTTTTCAGCAATTGTCTCAAAATGTGTTGACTCCCATTCTAAGGAACTACAATCAATCCATGAGGTGGATCTGTCTGAGCAGGGATTGGTAGTAAAGCCTAGCAAATCTCTGCATGTAACAAATATAAAATTCAGTCCACAAACTCACATGAACAAGAAATAAAACATTATTTTATTTCCCTTAAATCAAATCAAATCAAACCCTGAGTCCCCATCCCTCTCAAATATTGCTGCAGCGCCCCTGCCTAGGTTGTTTCAAGGATATGAGACCAGGGCAACCTCTCCAGTCAAGCATTGGCTCACACTGGTTAACAGCGTGACGCCCATTGCCCACCCACATGGTTCCTATAGATAGATGATTCTGCTTCTGTGCCTGTGTAAAATCCAGGAATCTTTACCAAGGTCAGAACCTTTGTCCCCTTGTTTCTGTTTCCTTAAGTAAACCACACACACAGACATCTTTTCTGAGGGCTAGCATCCTCTGGAGGAACTCACACTAACTATGGCCCAGCTCCCCAAATCTCTTCCTCTAACTGCTTACTTTTGTTTTGAGGAAATTAGTCACTCTTTTCTCATTGACACAAAGACATTCATCCTCATCTTTTCAATGAGCTCATGGTAAAGGGCAAAACAAGCCAGGAAGGAAAGAGTCCTATAGCCAGCCCTAAACACAAGCCTTCACCAATGCAAAAAGTCACTAAAAGTTATCTTCAGGGAACAGGGTAGGAAAAATACTAACCCTGACAATATTTAAACAAATTATCTAACACTGCTATAAATAATCTATTCTTCCTTTTTATTATCATAGCACATTGTACATTATTACTTTTAGCTTTGTGGTACCGTGTATATGAATATGTGTATGCATACACATATACCCCTTTATTTCTCTATCAGTTAATAAGATTTGTAAAGGCAGGTAATATAATTTATTCTTCTATAATGCCTCCTAACTCACATGAAGTAGGCTTTGAATAACTATTTGAACAGTGAATGGATGAGTGTTTAAAAAACAGTAATGATGCTGCTTCAACTTTTAAATGTAGACAATGCTTTCCAAGCAGAAAAAAAAAACCACTAAAAAAGCTGGTATAAGCAATTTATTTTATTTTCAAATTCATTCAGCTGCTAGCAAACATCATTCTAACTGTACGTGCCTCAAAAGACTAAACGTGGTTTAGTGTCAGATAACTGACTAAACTGAAGAATAGGCCAGGAATCATCATTATTTAGGATTAGTAGCTCACTCATTGGGAAGATGTCCTTGTCTCAGGCTACCAAAGAAGCCAATTTACATTCTTATCTCCTAAAGCAAATGATCTTGAATTGCTGTCTCAGCCAACTATGAACAAGATGTAAGTCTACAGATCTATACTGCAAGGTACCTTCCCAAGGGCAAATACCAGATCCTGACCACCAAAAGATAATTAGATGATAGTAATGTGTGGGTATATTAGAGATGCATTGCACAGATCTTCACAGAATTGCAAATTGCTTTGCTTGTGGGTTTTTTAAATAAATTTCACATGCACAATCCATCCTAGCGAGGCTAGCAAATACCTTGGTTTAGAGATCTGAAATTGGTTTCATATTCAAATCAAGACATAAGTAACATAAGGAAATATTTCACAGAAACATAAAATTCCTTACGGGTTTGGAACTTAAATTTTCTTTCTTATTTTATGCTCCTAACATTAATTATTGCAGGGCACTCATACAGAAGACATACACAGGAGGACAAGAAGAACTGTGTTTAGGGTTCTTAGAAATACATTTGCTTTCATTAAAGGAACACATTCTTTTCCTATCTTAACCTCAATTTATCTTGTCACATTGTTAGATTAAAGCATTTCCTAAATATTTTAGTGTCAAATAAAACTATCACCCTCATTAGCTTGAGGAAATGGGAAAGATCAAATTGATGAGAAGTGTCAGGAGTTCTAAGTTTTCAATTTTGATAATGGCAAATGGCCCAGCCCTATGCTGGTCATTAATAGCAACAGCTAACTTGTAATGCACATGTCCACACCAGGATTACTGTGTGCGTGTGTGTGTGTGCGTGTGTGTGTGTGTGTGTAATGCTGGTGGTGTTTTGAACTTTCCCTCAGGCATTTGGTATTCAAGCTTTCTCAGTATTTTTTATGTGAGAAGAAATAATTTTGGGAAAGCATTAAAAACACAGCAAATGTCAGAGTAATGTAAACAACATTCTTAATCTTATAGCAATGTGCTTTGGCCCTGGACACCTGCTCTCCAAGAAATAAACTGAGATTACATTCTCCTTTGATCCACTAAAACACATTTTTATGTCATTTACTTGGTCATGGACTAAATATGCAAATCTTTGAGGTATTCAGCTTCCCACTCCAAAACCAACAATAAAGTTTAAAAATCCTGTGATTTGGTCAGGACCTGTTAATAAATTTCTCATAGGTGATAAGTATTGCTGACACAAAAGACCAGTCCTAACAGCACCCTGGTAACAGTAAAGTGTTCGTAAGGCTCTGGAAGAGGCTAAATTCTAGTAAGTAATTCATGCAAGATGGAGATAAGATTGAATACATACAAAAAGAATACATGGAGTTCTAAAAAGAATACATGGGGCTTATATTTTAAGCAAAGATCAGGACAAAGGCATGAAGGCCTAAATAATGAATCATTGTAATTTTTACAACTCAAAATTTAGCTGACAAACTGTATGCTGGAACTGCATTTCCCCACTTCTTTGATGGGGACAAATCTCTTTTTAACTGCAGTGAACATTCAGCAGCTCGATGTGTGGCATGATCATTAAATCAATGAGCCAGCTTTAGAAGCAGTCTTATGATAATGAGCTACTCACAGACATCCCCTCTGTAGTACTCAGCCATCATTTTATTCTATGTTGCCCCTCTGACCTCACCATCAGTGCTTTATTTTACTACTACAAGGATGATATTTTGAGAGCAGATTCAACCTTTAGCTGCACATTCTTCAACTCCAATCTTGACCTGTAATGTCAAAGAATGTTCTCAACAAAGAAAGCCAAAGGAATAAAAATTCTTCTTCAGTGTTCGACATTTTTCACTGACACTAGCTCCTTCATTTGCATAAATTGTTAGAAAAGCAAAACAATCAACAAATATTTATTACGGATCTGCTGTATTCAAGATACTGTGCTAGCTACAGAAGGTACAAAGATGAATAAATCACATTCTTTAGTGGATTGAATGTCCCCCCCAAACTCATTGAAGCTTGAATTGTGTCCCCCAAGTTTTATGCATTACAGACTTGGCCCCCACTGTGACTGTTAAGAGGGTGGGAAATCCTATTATGGTAATTAAAGGTGGGACCTTGAATAGGTGACTACATTGTAGAACCATGCCATAGTGAATGGATTAAAAATGGTGGTCATGGGCATGGTTTGTAGGACTTTAAAAGGAGAGTGAATGAGGAGGTTAGTCTCTCTCTCTCTGCTGCACCATTTTCACAATGTGATGCTCTGCCATCACTGTCACCACCATCAAGGCTCTCTCATCAGGTGTACTCCCTGGACTTTTGACTTCCCAGCCTCAGAAACTGTAAGCAATAAATTTCATTTTCTTTATAAATTACCAGTCCCATGTATTTTGTTATAAGCAACAGAAATGGACTAATACACATTCTCACCCTCTAAGAGCTTAGACTCTACTTCAACAATGGTAAATTTGTGGCACGCATGCAATTATTCAGTTTTCATGGGCCATTGCAGACATTTCTAATCAATCTGAGTACAATACCCTGCTGACCTCCAGGATGACCTCAGAATTCTTCTCGATGATTGAAATTAGCATGTATGATGAAACTTACTTGCCACTGATGATCCAAATGGACAGATGGAATAGATGTTAAAGAAAACAATCAATAAACAATTTAGGATACACTCTAAATGAATGATACAGACATTATATGCCATTAAATTTCAAAAGAAGAATTTCCCACTGTGGATGGAAAATGAAGTCCTTTCAAAGGATTTTGATCTCAGCTAGGTGGCCTCAAAAGTTAATTTGAATTTAACTAGAGAGGATGAAGGAGAATATTTCAGATAGGAAGAGTGGGAACAAAGACATGGAGACAAAAATGGACAAAACAAGCTTGAGGATAGCTGCAAATGGCTCATTTTTATCAGAGCAAAGATTCATGTAGAGAATAGTATCAAACAAGATTAGAAAGATTGGGCAGCAATTGCAAAGGGCCCCAAATGCCACACTAGGTGCTTGAACTTTAATCTAGATCAGAGCAAAGATTCATGTAGAGAATAGTATCAAACAAGATTAGAAAGAAGATTGGGCAGCAATTGCAAAGGGCCCCAAATGCCACACTAGGTGCTTGAACTTTAATCTACTTCACATTTAATTCTAATTTGAACAGGCTGCAATCCAAATTTAGCTATGATTGATAGTCCAGATATCTGAAATGGAGTTTGTGCTACTTACTGTCCATTTACCACCTCCAGCTCCAATTTCTGCCTTCTCTATTTTGCTCTGTGCCCCAGGATGCTAAACTCTGGAATAAATCCACAGGCTCCCTCTTGTCCTCTGAATTCTGGCGGGCTTCTGTCAAGGCATTGGGAGGACCAGAAAGTAGGAGCAAGGAGGATTGCAGGTGTTTATATCCCCATGCCCTTTCTCAGGCTGTGATCTTGGCAGTGGCTTAGCTCCTCTGCTTAGAGCTTGTGTCAGATGGTCTCTCGCCAACTGCAAGAACTCTCACCAAGATCCAGTAACTCCACTCCCTCTCCTTACCCCTGTAGGCATAGAGGTGGTAACAGCACTGTGCTGCTAGTGGCTAAGTACTTTACCATCCTTTGTTAGTTAGTTCTCTTAACCTAGCCATATCTCCATAAATTGGCCCCTTATTCTCTCTTCACTTAATACTTTGCATCATCTTTTCTTGCTAGGATTCTGACTGATACGAAGATCAACTCTGTTAAAGCAGCATCACCCATATATGATGCTAGTTTTACTCCAGTATGAAGCATTAAGAATTGAATTGCTCTGTGCTAAAGAATTAACTCCTCTGTGAAGTTCTCCATCTCTTCCCCCATGCATGTGTAGCCTGTGAAGATCTCAAGACAGGATGGAAAAATGGGTTCATTACATGTGCCAGTCCTAGTGATTTGGTAATAGAGGCCAATAAAGCCACACCAGCTTCCCTAGGGAAAACTTTCATGATTGAGGAATGATGTCTGCCCTGGGTGCAGTACAGTGCCTTCTTTTTGCTTATTTATATTGCCTCACAGGGGCAAATATCTTTTACATTTATATGTTCTTTTACAGTTAAAGCTCTAGCCAAAATAATAGACAGTACAGTGCCTTCTTTTTGCTTATTTATATTGCCTCACGGGGGCAAATATCTTTTACATTTATATGTTCTTTTACAGTTAAAGCTCTAGCCAAAATAATAGGAAGGCCAGACTCAGCATCCAGCTATATTAATGACCTTTGTGTGATCCTCAGCACACTGGAGACCAGCTAATTGGCCATCACTTTTGGATCTCCTGGAAGACCCCAGAAACTTTATTGATGGGTATTTGCTGGCCTCTAACCTTGACTGACACATGTTCCCTAAGCCTAACATCTTCTCCAGCCTCTTTTTACCTTCATCACTTAAAGCAATTGCTTCCACCTAGGCTCATGTTCAATATCAGGGTCAGAACACCCCAGGGAAAGAACTGCCTGAACAGCCAACACAGCTCCTACCAAGCCCAAAGTTTCTCCCATGTGTCTATTACATAATATTTTACTTTCTGTGCATTTTATATAATTTGTCCCATCACTGCCTCACTGTTTAATGTCCATAGGCCCATGCCTCTAATACTGCATTTGCTGGGCCAGTTTAGGGTCTCCACTAGGAAGAGAGTCTAGCCAAATCTTTGAAAGGTATTTATTTATAAGTACCTGATATGGTATAGCTCTGAATTGTTCATTATGATTACTAATGTGTCCTTTCTAGACTTCAAGTTTTGCTGGATCCTAAATAGAAGTACTTCGAAGAGTTTCTGTCTTCAGATATTAAATTAGTTTGCTTGATTTTTAAGTGGACTCAAATGACCACCACTTGACATTTTCTGGAAAAGAACTCAGAACTTTTCATTCACATTCATGACTGGCATTTTCTACCCTCTTTCAGAAAACAGAATTAATACCATCTTGTTTGTTATATCAAAACGTTGCAGCAGCATTTGATTCCAAGGAAATATATACTCAGAAATTAGAAATATGAAAAACACTTTCATCGTCCCTGTTTCCATCCGTGTAACGAAATCCTGGTGCATATCTTTATGATTTTAGGTCTGAGAATACATATACATTTAATTGTGCTAGGTAGATTTGAGTCATAAAAATAATATCAGGAAGGAATTGATTTAGTATATTATTGAATTGTCCACATAGATAGAGTTCAGTAAATATCTATGAGGCTTTCAACAAAATGATTTACGAAGACAAGTCTTATATCATTTAGATTGCTGATGACTGGGGAATATTCTTTGTATTCCCTGGGTTCTCAATCCTTTTAATAAGCCATAATAATTGACCCATGTTTTCATAAATAAAAAAGTAAGAGTACTTTACAGCATTCACAGAAAAGCCTAACCAGAAAAGCATAATACTTAATTCATTCCTAAATTTTCTGATTGATTCCTTATAGAGTCACTTATGAAGACTGATTCTTGTTACTTTGGGAGCTTAAGAGAAATGTTTCAACATTAGCATTTCCCACATTCTAAACATTTTGTCAGCCCTATCATAGGGCATGACTCACAGCCAATAAATTCAGTTAGAGGAGGACATTGTGGCTAGCACTTTCAACACCACTAATGCAGTGAGTTAACAAACCATACATGGTGCATGTCCTTACTACCTGATCGCCAAGTGCAACAGCTCTTTTATAGTCACCATTATTCATCCACCCAGCATATTCATCTCCTAGTGGTTGTACATTAGTCCTTCGAACACAGGTACAACTCACCTATAAGAATTTTCTGAAAAAAAAATTTGAGGTCTGCTCAGATTGTACCATTCCCCTGAGAAGGCTTTTATACCTTCTGACTCTGGTCTCAAGTTAATGATAACTTGCAGTGTTGGGCTTATCACTTTTAGTATAAACAAGCCTTCCAAGCCTAGCATCATGCATACTATTTATCTAAGGATTCTGTAGCAACTTGACACTTTTAGCACACCTTTGAGCCAAGAACACATAAATGCTGGAAAATATTTATCTGTGTCTATTGTTCTTTGTCAAAGATGACACTACTAGAAACATCTTAAATACAATCAAGGTTAAAAAAAAGATCAAGCAAAGTAGCCTGTGCCATGCTGTTTCTTATTAATCTTCTATGCCAAATGTCATCTTAGGAGGGCAATTGTGAAAACTGGGAAATGAAGGAGCAGAGTGACCTGTGTAGAGTGGATGTTCAATCAATATTTGCTGATTAAGTGAAGAGATGATATAACTAAGAGAGATAGATAAGGTGCATTAGTTTCCTTAGGGCTGCCATAACAAGGTTCTACAAACTCAATAGCTTTAAACAAAAGAAATTTATTCTCTTATAGATCTGGAGGCTAGAAGTCCAAAATCAAGGTGCCAGCAGGGCCGTGCTTGCTGTAAGACTCTGTGTAGAATCCTTGCCTCTTCCTAACTTCCAGTGGTAACTGTCCAATCCTGACGTACTTTGGCTGGCAGCTGCATCACTCCAGTCTCTTCCTCTGTCCTCCTGTGGCATTCTACCTGTGCATCTCCATCGTCACATAGCATTTCCCTCTTCTTCTAAGGACACAAATCACACTAAACTAGGATCCACCCAAATGACCTCACCTTAACTTGATTATGTCTGCAAAGGCTCATTTCTAAATAAGGTCACATTCACAGGTACTTGGAGTTAGGACTTCAACTTATCTTTTTGGTGGGGACACAAATCAACCCATATCACAAGGATATAGATGTGGACATAGAATAGAAATATTCCTTAGAGCACTTCTGAAAACATTCGTAGAACTTATATGTGAGTATTAACTGCAGTAACGCTTTCTAAGCCCACACATTTGGGTTGTGTCTCTTAAGTGTTTTCTTTGTCATTTTTATTCCCTTGCCTTCTACTTTTTATTTAAATTTTCCCACTTTCTTCTGGCAGTGCTTTCTAATCATCAGAGCCAATGGTCATTAGTTTCCAACTCCTCAAATTTTCTTCAGCATATAGATCTTCTCACCATCCGTAAAAAAGTACTTATTTTTTAGTTCTCCATAGCAAAGGAGTATCAAATTATTAATGTGCAAAATAAAGGACCGTACCCATATTTTTGCCTTCCTTAAAATATCTGATCCATCATGAGATATTTTCTCCTAATCCCAATTCTGGTGCAAATGGTTTGTTGTTGTTGTTGTTGTTATGCTCAGTACTGTTCTCTTATTTTCTTCTATTTTTTGTATATATCTAAGTCCTGGAAGAAAACTGGTACCAAGACACGAACAGTGGTTTTCTCTAGGCAGAAAGATTATGAATACTTTTCCTTTTTCTTATTTAATTTTTAAAATAATGAACATAAATTACTTTTGTAATGAAGAAAGTAAATTGGCCATTACACCTGTAAGAAGGAACACGTTTCTATTAAATAATTGTTTCTATTTAGAAATCACATTTGTGTTAATTAATTTGATTGTAGTCATTATTACACATTGTGAATATATATCAAATCATCATGTTGTACACCTTGAATACTCACATATACAATTTTTATTTATCAATTATACATTAATAAAGCAGGATAAAACATTCAATTAGTCTCCAAATCATGTCATTCTATCACTAAATCTTTTTGCTGTTGCTGTTCATCTGTTTTCTTATGGCCTGTGTCTCCCCTTATGAGTTGCTGTAATTGTGTGGATCTTTATTCTATGTTGCCATAAGCTTTTGGGTGACAAAAATTATACTGGAATCACCCATGGGGCATAGGTCAGAGTCTTGCACATACATTATTAAATTAGCTAAGAAGTAAATCATAAGGGGGAAAAAAAAAAAGATACTACAAGATATAAGTTAATACTGAAGTATTTATAATAATAACAAAGTCCTATCTAGAAGATCGTGTTACTTAGCACCCTCCTTCCCCTCCCACTACTGCTATCTCAACGATCTTTTGAGTGCAATAATTTTGCTCACAAAGTCTTTTCCACGCTTCCCTGAGGTACCTCATAATCACTGAATAAGTGTCCATTGTGACATCTTGAATGGTTGAATAGTCCTATTACTGCTATTCCGGCCATTAAGTAGTGAAAGCAGCTGCTGAAATCCACTATTTGGCCAACCAATTATTGCTCTATTAACCAGAACACTATTATCTTCATAAGCTATAAGCTAGTTCAGTGACCTCAGGAAAACTGTCGTAAATAATATCAACAATGTTTGAATCTTTGACAAACTTTGAAAATGGCCCATTGCCAGACTCAACATCAATGTGTCACAGAGGCAGGCAGAAACAGGCAATTTGCAATAAAGGATTATCCCTTTTTTAAAAAATTTATTTTTACCTCGTGCCTATATCTTTTAAGTCGCACTTGATTTTGTGTCTCTGGATATTTGACTATATTGTACTTTTTAAGTATTAATTGAGTATGCTTGACATGCATCTCAGAGATTTTGTAAGTCTCTGAGATCTGTTTTACAACCTTTTTCTTATCAAGAAATCCAGTTAAAAAGGAAGGCTAGATGGAGTATTTTGGCATCTGTGTGACAACAAGCAAATGCCCCAGTCAAACAAAGGACAGAGTGAAATAGTTTCATGAAACATGTTGCCAATAACAGCCTATACTGGTTTGCTTTCCTTATCCTTTTAAATGTCACCTAATTTTTTCTCTGTGTGAGAGACACGGCAACATATTACTTAGCTCAGCCCAATAATTACATTTGAATAGAAATTTAGAGCTTTTAAAGAATTTTTGCACGTCTATCTTATTTCACTGTGAAAACTATTGTATTAGTCAGTTAAATCAGTATATCAGAGCTACTACAAATATTACAGAAATAAGGAGATTTTAAATAGGAATTAAAGTTTACACAAATGTGGTAGCAGCTGGGAGAAAGGTCTACAAGGGGGAAATAAGAGGATCAAAGAAAATAATCCTTAGCTATGTCAGCCTCAAGTGCTGGCTCAAGTGTGTTGGGGGGG
>NW_007731585.1:90655-92008 GCF_000696425.1 Galeopterus variegatus
GGGGGGGAACTTGATGGAAATTCAGCACCCATGCAGATTCTAAGGATACCATATCTTCTATGGAAGCTTCTACTCTGGAGAATTGCTCACTCTGGAATTAACTACCTTTGTGGGCCTGGAACCAAGTGCCTGATGGGAGGCTTAGAACCACTGTGGGTCAGCAGGGCCAGGAATCAGGAAAATGAGCTGACTGCAAAGCGGGAGGGAAACGATGACCTCCTGGGATCCGCTGACTTCTGTGTCTGCCCATCCCTGTGTTTGTCTCCCTTAGTCTTTCAAGACAGCTCTGCTCACTCTCACCTTCCCAATCTCAGATGAGTTCCTCTTTCCCTTTTGACTCACAGTAACTTGGAACCACACAGGAAAAGTGATTCAGGTAAAGGTAGTTCCCAGTCTTAGAAGTAGCAGTGCTGTGTAGATGCTACTGTGCTAAAATGTCACAGAGATTGTATTAAGCCCATTCTAAAGATGAGGAATTTAAGACATGACTTGCTTAAAGTTACCTGGCCAATAAGCAGTAGATTTGGGCAAAAGATTTGAAAATATACTTCATGAAAAGAAGAGCTCCAAATGATTGATAAATGTATTTTATATCCATGAACTTTAAGAATCAGACATCACTATACACCCAAACTAGAAAAAGTAAATTCTGATGTTAAGAATATAAATAGGCACAAACACTTTGGAAAATAGTCATTATCTAGAAAAACCAAAGACAATTTAGCCCGTCCACCATCTCCTATGTATAATATAATCTAGAGAAACATGTGCCCACAAATATATATATATGGAGAGAGAAAGAGAATGTTCACAGCAGTATTATTTGCATTACTTAAAACTGGAAACAATGATCCAAATTTCCATCTACAAAAGATCAATAAATTTTGACATATTCATGCAATAGAATATTGCACAGCAAGGAAAATGAGTGAACTAGCATTACATGCAAAAAAACATAGATTAATTTTGTGAACATAATAATAAAACAGTAATTATACATGTAATGGGTTAAATTCTCCAATGAAAAGACAGGACTCCTAACACCAATCTTTAAAAAGAATTAGAAATATAACATCTATAAAAGATACACACACAAAAAGAAAGGATAAAGATAATATACCAGGCAAAAATTTTTTTAAAAAGTAGAAACCTTAATATATGACAAAATGAAATTCAAAGCAAAAATTTTATGAGAGAAAGATAAATTAAATACTTATAAATGGAATAGTATATTAAAATAATGTAATCATTATTAACATAATGTACTTAAAAGTATAGCCTTGGGATATATCAACAAAGACAAAATTGCAGGGAGAAAATAGATTAATCAACAGTTTTAATGGAGATTTTCAC
>NW_007731585.1:92743-94780 GCF_000696425.1 Galeopterus variegatus
AAAAAAAAAAAGTAAAGAAAAAAATTTAAAGATTTAGAAAGACATAGAAGTTCTGAATATTACTAATATATTACCAATACCAATCTTTACCTAACTGATATATTATCTTCCTTCATCTCGTTATTGTGTAGTTCGACATCTCATGTAAAAACCTGAGGGCAAAAGACATCTTTGAATCAATTGGTTTTTATGATGCACAAAATCATCACTTACCTCGCAGAGCTGCATGGTGGTTCTCACCTCATATGGCTCAGCTGTATACAAAGCAAGTAAAGTCCACTCCGGTCCTTACACATCCAGTGAAATGACTTTAGGAAGTATTAAAAGAAGTTCCCTACAAACTTCATACTCTCAGATCCTAAATGGGAGTTTTGCAGGAGTTACAGAAACAGAGTATACAGATCCTTTTCAGGGATCCAGGGAATATTCACAGGAACCGCCTCTGCCTTTGGTATACCACCTGGATCCCGTTCACTGGGTTAGCGTGCCCACCCCCAGCTGCTGTCGATTTGGGCTGCTAATGCTCACATCTGCACCATTCCTAGCAGGATTGTCCTTAGCCGGCAAGAGTCACCTTATCTAAAGACGCTTGGGAGATCACACTCCTTCATACTACCTGGATGGTCAGGATGGCTGGCTGATGTAAGGTGTAACACCCATCCCCCTTTGGTATAGATATGGCCACTCCTGTTCATTTTTTATTTCCATTTGCATAAAATGTTTTTGCATCCATCCACTATTAATCTATGTGTGTCTTTATTGGTGAAGTGAGTTTCTTGCAGGCAACATATACTTGGGTCTAGTTTTTCAATCCATTCAGCCAGTTTCTATCTTTTAAATGGGGAATTTAGTACAATTACATTCAAGATTGTTATTAAAAGTATTGCCTTATTCCTGCCATTTTGTTAATTTCTCTATAATTGTTTTACATTTCTTGTGTTCTTTTCTTTCCCGTTGATTGCTTTTCTTTGCTGTTGGTTGTATTTTTGTAGTGATAATATACATTTTCTTTCTCATTTGCAAATCTATTTTACTAGTGGTTTTTATTCTTTCTTGTGTATTTATGGTGACCTATATCTCTTTCTTGATTCCAGGTGTAGGAACCCCTTGAGGATTTGTTGAAGGGCCAATCTTGTGGTAGTGAATTCCTGCAGTTTTGGTTTGTCTGGGAAACATACTATTTCTCCTTCATTTCTGAAGAAAAGCTTTGCTGGATATAATATTCTTGGTTGGCAGGATTTTTTTCTTTTAGCACTTTGAATGTTATCCCACTCTCTCCTAGCCTGTAGGGTTTCTGTTGAGAAGTCTGCTGTTAGCCTAATGGATACTCCCTTATAAGTGATTTGACACTTTTCTTCTGCTGTTTTTAGAATTCTTTCTTTGTCTTTGACTTTAGATAATTTGACTACAATGTGTCTTGGAGAGGTTCTTTTTGGGTTGAATCTGTTTGGAGATCTTTTGAGTTTCTTGTATCTGTAAGATGTCTCTTTCCCTATATTTGGGAAGTTTTCAGCTATTATTTCATTAAATAGGCTTTCCTTTCCTTTTCCCTTCCCGTACATCTGTAATATCAATGTTTGTATGCTTAAGATTGTCAGAAAGATGTTGCAGGTTTGCTTCATTTTTTAAAAAATCTTTTTTCTCTTTTTTGGTTCAACTGTGTTAATTCAAAAAGCCTGTCTTCTAGTTCAGAGATTCTTTCTTTTGCTTGTTCTAGCCTGCGGTTTGTACTCTTGGTTGTATTTTTTATTTCTATGAATGAATTCTTCAGTTCCAGGATTTCTGCTTGATTTTTTTTAATTGCTTGTTTTTCTTTGTTGAATTTCTCATACAAGTCCTTGAATTTCTTTTTGACTTCATTGTGATTTCTATCTATTTTTTCATTCATCATTTTGAGTTTCCTTAGTATTTATTGCCCTTTGGGATTCCTCCTCAGACAATCCATCTATTTCCTGTTGTATGGGGTCGGGTGCTGGAGAATTGTAGTTTTCGGGGGGGGGGGGGGGTCATGTTTCTTTTTTTTTTTGTGTTTTTTAT
>NW_007731585.1:95017-97115 GCF_000696425.1 Galeopterus variegatus
TTTGGGGGGGGGGGGGAGTCATGTTTCCTTGTTTTTTCATGCTTTTCATATCTCTGCATTGACGTCTGGGCATTGGGTGGTGTAATCACTTCTCTTAATCCTAGGGGTGGGTTTTAAAGGGAGAGACTCTTTCTTGTACAAGTATTCCATATTGACAGTCAGGCTGAGTGTTTTGAGTTTGGATCAGAGTGAATGCAGTATTGCAGGCTTCATACAATTTCTTCAACTGTATTCAATCTTAGAGTTGTCAGTGGGTGCCTTTTTGGCCTAGGCAGAGGGATATCCAGCAGTTTCTTGTTGGGGTGGGTGATTCACTGTCAGTCAGTGGGTAGATGTGTGCTGTGGCAGCAGGTCCTGGTAGGTCTGTAGAAGGCCACTGGCTAAGCTGTTGAGCCTGGAGCAAACTGTGTGGATGCTACAGGACCCAGTGATTTTCTAGAGGGTGCTGTGGGGAGGAAAGGTTGCTACATAATCAGCTGCTGGTTTGGGAGTAGGTGTACACTGCTGTCTCAGGGCCTGGCAGCTCTGAAGGTGGCCTCCTGATCAGCTGTTGAGCCTGACACCAGGGTGTGGGGTACAGCCGGGGCAGCAGCTCTGCAGAGGCCTGCCTTGGGAAGGATGATTCTATAGCAAAATTTACACTCCAGACCTCCCTATGAGATCAGGCTATGTCTAGACCTCCTAAAAAAAATCGGTGTGTGGCTTCTTTTCCTGCTCTATTCTACTTCCCTCATCCCTTACCAGTTACTCCAGAGAACACTCCCTTTATAAATGATTTGCACAAGAATCTCATGCATCTAGGAACCTTACCTAAGACAATTGGTATCACAAATAGACCTACTGCAGATGCAGATCATAAAGCTGGATAAGGGAGAATTTTTCAATAGTGGGACTCTCTCTCTGATGCAGGATTTAATACCATGGAAAGGGACTCTGGAGTTGGTTTGAATACACTGATAGTATGGCTCTTAGATGATTGAAAAAAGTGATGGCCCACATTAATTGTATACCAGAATCATGTGACAGACTGTGGAGGAAGAAATGAATAGGCTTAGAGAAGTAGGTATGCTAGAATGGATCTATCTCACAAGATGTAAAACCCACCAGTTGACTGTATTCCAAAGACATCCCAAAGAACATACTCCTTGCCGAGGCAATAAGGAATGTTCAAGTAAGGGGTCACCAGCATAGTTGAGAAGCTGAGGAATGGCTGTTCTCTGGAGATCAGTACTGACAAAGACACTGTTGCAGAACTGGGCTCCCTTGGAGCAATAGGGATAATAGGAGTCCAAAATAGGAAAAGCAAAAAGATAGCACTTAACCCTCATAGGCAAGAAGAACATAATTACCAAAATGGGCAATAAGTTGGACTGGCAGCCAGGAGAGCCTGACTCAAAGGGATCTATGGATATAACTGATAGATACTTCTTATGTGTCCCCAGGGGCAAGACAGTAGGATAGCCAACGTGAGTATTGCATAATATAAATAATCAAAAGAGATCAAGTTAGGATGAGCAGAAGGCTGAGGTCAGCCCTGCATGAAAAGTCACAATCCCTTGCCTTAATTTCCAGATGTGAGCCACTTCTCTGCCCTAGAATCCATCTGATGAAAGAGAGCTTGTTCTGCCTTAAGGAAGGGACTTGCAAGACCGAAGCAAGTATACAAAGTAGTGATTCCCCAAGCCTTTCCACCGATGGGCTGATGCCATTTACTTGGTTCATTGTACAGTGGAGAAAGAAGATCTCCAGCTCTTTCACATTATCTGAATAACTCTAGATCAATTTAAAATATTAAGTTTATTGTGAAAACCCATTCACCTTAAGAAATAATGTGAATTCTACACAACTTTTTCTCCAGAAAATTGAAGAAGAGTGAATACTTCCCAAATCATTTTACGAGGACAGAATTATCCTAATATCAAAACCAGACATTAATATCAGGGAGTTTATACACACACACACACATTTAAAAGACTGAATTCATCAAAACATTAGTCGTGCTTATCCTGGTAGTGAGATAACAGGTGATTTAGCTTCTTCATACGTTCCTTACTTCTTATTTCTATCATCTTTAATTTCTTTTGAAAATTAAAAATGT
>NW_007731585.1:97599-102070 GCF_000696425.1 Galeopterus variegatus
ACACACACACACACATTTAAAAGACTGAATTCATCAAAACATTAGTCGTGCTTATCCTGGTAGTGAGATAACAGGTGATTTAGCTTCTTCATACGTTCCTTACTTCTTATTTCTATCATCTTTAATTTCTTTTGAAAATTAAAAATGTATATATATTAAACATCAAAGGAAAGACTTCAAACTAATTCTAAGCATTTTAGAACTTCATTTATATAGTAGAATGCATTCATCTATACCTGGTGCATTTTTCATAATTTGTGTTTTTCTTCATCTCTTCATTTGCTTTGTGAAATCAATTGCTTGGAGCTCATGCAATTGAGCCCAAGAGATGGAGATAGAATAGTGTGAAGGTAATAATGATTATACTGACACACACACACACACACACACACACACACACACAAAAGAGCCAGACACTCAAACAGCTTTTTTTACTCATGTACAAAACTGAAATTTCAATTGACGCTTGAGGCTTTAGCCCAACACTTCTTATTCTGTCACTCAATAAAATGGACTCTGGTACAACCGATATAGTTAGGTACTTGAAACACTGCAGAAATGGCCTCAAAAATGCTACTGCTGCTGGGGTATAAAATTATTTCCTCAGTAATTATCATTATATTTTCATAGAATTTTAAATAGAATTTATTCTTGTACATTTCCTACTTTTGCTTACATTCCAAGTTAGGAAGATAAATACACTATCATAAGTTGATCAATATTTGAGGATTCATTAATAAAAGCCCAAATGGTCATTTCTAACTCTATATTTAATTAATAAGAAAAGCAATGGATCTAATCTCTTAATTTATTCAAATCAACATGAGCAACTGCCTACAGAAAAAGTTTGGAAATTATTTTGTGAGGAGCTTTAAGTTGTATTTGAACTTTCTAATAAACAGAAAATGTTTTATCTCATCTTCCCTAAATAGATAAATGTTTCGAGAGAATAGACTCAGTTTGAAAAATTTTAGGTCAAGATGACCTGCCTTTTCCTGGGCTGACTCAACTAGCAGAGAGTCTGCCTCTGCATCCCACAGCATCTGCCTGCACTGGCCCTCCACACGTCAAGCACAGGGGTTGAGCATCTACCTAAGATTCTCAAGGTTGGAAGTAGCCTTGAAAACAACTGAATTCATCCCTTCTCAAATGGGTCTATTTAAGTTGTAGTTTTAGTGGCTGTCTGTAAAATAAGTAAAACAGAGAACAAAATCATATACTTGCTAAAGCTAATTTTATTCAATTTGAAGTCATGTTCTTTAATCTAAGAAAATATCCTTTTAACTTTTTTGGTATTAAAATATCCTCTTTTTTGAGAAGGTAATAAAAATTGGGTTGCTCTTTCCTTTTTACTGTGGTTACTGACAAAACAAATGACTCGGCATTGATTTTCTTTGAAAACTGGCTGCTCCACGAGGATCTAAAGTAAACAAAGAGAGCTTGTTTTCTGCCTACTCTTGAAGAACTGGTGAACAGGACCAATGGAATTAGGTAGGTAGTGGGCAGCTTTGGAGGCAAATGGATAGGACTGGAAATCTGTATAGTCTTAAAGAAATTACTTAACCTAGTTGGGTAATTAATTTTTTTGCTTATACCTGCTAAACTAATGCTACCTTTGTCTCAGATTGTTGTGAAAATTAAAGTAATGAGTGCTTTGTTAACTCTTTAATATCTCTTCCCAAGAAGACCTTGCCTGTGCCACCCTCCCTCTCTAATGTGCATTCTCTTCTCACCCACCCACCCAGCCATTCACTGTCCTATACCAAAGCATTTATCACTCTGGATTAATTTCATTTGCTTATTTATTGTCAATGTTGTTAACTGTCAGTTTTCCCAATCTGAACATGAGATTCATAAGAGAAGGGGCCTTGTCTGTCATATTCCCACTGAACCCCCTGCAACTAAAATCCTGGCCAAAACCTGGCAGTACTCAAATAAATAATCATTGAATATTAAATGAACATAGTCATATAGTGTTTGACACAAAAAAAGATTCAATAAATGTTATTTTTCTTTTTTCTGACAGATGGAAAAATCTGTCTCCCTAAAATGTCATATAGTTCACCCTCTGAGGCCATTAGAACCCAACCCCAACACATAAACTGTCTGTCTTCCTAAATGTATATTCCTCAGTTCCTAAAGAATTCCTTAATTCTTTAGGAACTGTTATTTGATAAGATCATCTTTAATTCAGAGCTGGCTATAATTAAGAATGTTTATGTGATGGCAGCCTCAAATTGGGCTATGGTTGCAAACTTAGTTTACTAAATAAAGAGAATAGAATGCCTTATCTTTGGGATTCACACAGATTGCCAGGGAAATGTCATTAAATTAAGAATGTTTATGTGATGGCAGCCTCAAATTGGGCTATGGTTGCAAACTTAGTTTACCAAATAAAGAGAATAGAATGCCTTATCTTTGGGATTCACACAGATTGCCAGGGAAATGTCATTTAAAGCTTTCCATTTTAAGACTGTGTATAGTACCTGGTAATTGCTTGTATTAATTTGCATTTCAATCAGTACTGAAAAATCTCACCAGGCAGTGGCCTTTAGCTAAATTGTTTTATTCTGCTAAAAGCTAACATTAATAAGTAAAATGTTTAACTGAACACAAACATGCCAAATGCTAGTATCAGAAAAGCAAAGAAAGAAGGAATGAAGGGAGGGAGGGAGAGAGGAAGAGAGATAGATAGGTATTACCAACGAGCAAAAAGCAAAATCACAAATAAGACAACCAAAGGCCCCACAGTCAGTCTCTGCACCCCAGAAACCAAGGCCTCAGGGAAGGTTCTCATACACCTGTGATGCCAGTAATGGTTTTACCTGGTGAGGCTGAGGCACCAGCCCAACAAAGAAATATTTTTCCAGCATAATATAAGTACACATTTTGAAACAAGGAAACAGGAGTCTGAGTTAGACAACCCCTATCTTAATCTTGACTGTCATCCATCACTCACTTCAAGTCCTCAGTGTCTTGCATTTAAGGGATTGGCAGCTATTAAAAAACAACTTGCCAAAGCTCCAACTCTGCTCCCTTGGCAGGAAGAGCATCCTGTGCAGCTGTGGGAAGTGGTGGGGAAATGGACTGCATAGCACTGGTGGAAACACAAGCCAAGATGTGGCATGCCAATGCCTGTTTAGCACAGTGCTAGATGCTGTAAAAGATAGCTAGACTTCCAGTTTGTGGTCTAACATGTAAAAGGTATGGTTTGAAAGTCCCTTCCAAAACTTGTGTTGAAATTTAATTACCACTGTGAACTTATTAAGGCATGGGACCTTTAAAAGGTGATTAGATCATGAGGGCTCTGCCCTCATGAATGAATTTATGCCATTATCATGGGAGTGGGCTAGTTATTGCAGGATGTGTTATTTATAAAATGATGAGGTTCAGTCCCCATCTTCTCTCTGTCTCACACACCTGTTTGCGCTCTCATCTTCCACCATGGGGTGATTCAGCATGAAGTTCCTCATCGGATGCCAATGCCATGCTCTTGGACTTCGTAGCATTCAGAACTATGAGAAATAAATCTCTTTTCTTTATAAATTACCTAGTCTCTGGTATTCTGTAATAGCATTAGAAAATGAACTATGACATTCATCCTTACGGCGAGAAAATGTTGAAGAAACTGAAATCAGTGGCTTTTCTTGGACCCATTAGAGAACTGAGTTCACAAAGCAAACCAAAACCCCAAAACCTGGACATCCAGGCACATCGAGAGAGACACAACCAAGATCTGCTCACCTGGAGCAGAAGCCATTGCAACCATAAACTGGTAGAAACACTTAAATGGTAATTTTGATAAATTTTTGAAAGCTGAGAGTGATCTAGCTTGATAGTAAGAAAATCTCGGGGTCTGCAGGTCTTAGGGACCCCTGCCACTTTCATGGGTTTCTCTTCTAAGAACCCTGTGAGGTTCTCATGGGGAAGAGCCAAGAAGAATCGCCTCATGGCTATGGCAAGGGCAAAGAAAGAGTGACCACTGTGAATACTCCCAGAGTGTCCTACATAACAGAGACCTACTATCTAAGGGAGAAGACTTTACCAGAGGCTTATCACACCTAGAAGAAGGACACTTTCTCCCACTACAGCTCCCTCTAGTCTCCATCTCACTTAAGGGGGGTGGGGAGTGGAGCAAGCTAAGAAACCCTTGCAAAGGTCACAGCCTAGAGATAGATGCCCACTGAAACACTGAGATGTAATCATGAGATTACAAAATGCTTCTTCTTCCCCATAATTTACCATCACACCAATAGAGCTTGAGCTAAATAATTGTGGATTCAGCTGAAAGAGCTGCATGGCTCAGACTCCATTCACAAAGGAATTTTTAGAAAAACACAAGACAATAGAGGAGACAAAAACAAGCATACCAGAGGAATTGAAGCCTCTGGTACCTACAGCTATAGCAAACATTAAACATAGCCCTATTACTAGTTAAATTAACATAATACCTCACAATAGAGGTCCAGTT
>NW_007731585.1:102271-107688 GCF_000696425.1 Galeopterus variegatus
AACAAAATTACAAGGAATGCTAAAAGGCAAGAAAAAACATAATCTGAAGAAATAAAGCAAGCATCAGAATTTGACTCTGATATGACACAGATGTTAGCATTATCAAGCCTAAAATTTTAAATAATTATAATTAATATGTTTAGGGCTCTAAGGAAAAAGTAGACAACATGCAAGAACAGATAGGTAGAATAAGTAGAGAGATGGAAATTCTAAGAGAGAATGAAAAAGAAATGCTAGAAATCAAAAACACTGTAACAGAAGTTGAAGAATGCCTGTGATGGGCTCTTCAGTAGATGAGACATGAGCCAAAAGAATTAGTGAGCTTGAAACTATGTCAGTAGAAATTTCTAAAACTTAAATACAAAGAGAAAAGAAAATATAAAAGGGAGATAGAACACAATATCCAAGAACTATGGGATAATTTCAAAAGGTATGACAGTGAGCTTGAAACTATGTCAGTAGAAATTTCTAAAACTTAAATACAAAGAGAAAAGAAAATTTAAAAGGGAGATAGAACACAATATCCGAGAACTATGGGATAATTTCAAAAGGTATGATGTGCACATAATTGAAATACCAGAAGGAAAAAAAAAGAGAGAGAAAACAGAGCAGGAGAAATATTTGGGTAATAATGGTTGAGAATTGTCCAAACTTAATGACACTAAGTCACAAATCCAGAAAGTTCAGAGAATATCTGGCAGGATAAATGCCAAAAAAAATCTATTCCTAGGCATATCATATTCAAACTGTAGAAAACCAAAGACAAAGAAAGGTAAATGTGCGCGCACACACACATGCACGCATGCACGCACAAACACAACTTTACCTATGGAGGAATAAGGATAAGAACTACAGTGGACTTCTCAGCGGATGCCATGCAGTCAACAAGAGAGTAGCCTGAAATATTTAGTGTTAGAAGAAGAAAACACCAATCTAGAATTCTATATCCAGCAAAATTACCTTTCAAAAGTAAAGAAGAAATCAACACAGATACCAAGAAGAATAAGCATAAGATACTGCTCCTTCTGTTGTAGTGGTTTCCAGTCCCACTCACCTTCTAAAGGAAGTAACCCATCCCTTGTAAGCTGGTTCCAGTAGCTGTTCACCCTTACCAGAAATATCAGGCAGACGGAGTGACAGAGATTTGGGCTGCATTAGGAAAGGCAGTCCCTAAAACAGAAATGTAAAAATAATAGGATTGTTGGTGGGATGGGAGTTGATGCAGAGACAGAGACAAAGTGTGCTGGATAGTGAGTATTCAGTATGCAGCTGGCAGGTTTTATTGCTAAACCTCATCTCTTTCATGGCCACATGATGTTTCTGCCTAAAAGTGAGACCACTTGCCAAGTACCATTTGGACCTAACTTCTCTCCTCAAGGAATATAAAAATCTATAGATATCCAGACAAATACATGAATAATAACAAAATATATAGCAGTAGAAACTTAAATGCTAAATTGTGAACTATTGGTAATAATCTTTCAATCAATTCATTCAAGAAATATTTACTGAGCTTGCTATGGACTGAATGTTTGTGTCTCCCCAAAGTTTATATATTGAAGTCCTAACCCCCAATGTGATGGTTTTTGGAGGTCAGCATGTGGGAGGTAATTAGGGTTAGATGAAGTCATGAGAGTGGGACCACATGATGGGATTAGTAGCTTCTTAATAAGAGGAAGAAAGAGAGATCTCTCTATCTCCCCCACAAGTACATGCACTGAGGAAAGGCCATGTGAGAACATAGCCAGAAGGCAGCCCTCTGCAAGTCAAAGAGAAGCCTCAACAGGAATCAAATAGGCCAACACCCTAATCTTGGACTTCCCAACCTCCAGAACTGTGGAAAATAAATTTCTGTTGTTCAAGCCATGTAGTCTATGGAATTGTGTTATGGCAGCCTGAGCAGACTAAGACAGAGCTTCTATTCTGCATTAAGTATTCTTGTAATCTAAGGGAATTTGCATTTAAGGGGTAGGAACAAAAATACAATAAACAAGTAAATAAATACAATAAATAAGTAAATAAAAAAGACAATGAAAAGGTAAATATATAAGCAAGATATTACACACGGGTACACGTTATACACAGAATTAAAATTGACTGATGTGATTGATGATAAATGATAGATTGATAAACAGACAAATAGATGATAACGTTTTAAGGAAGGTCTCTCCCGACAGACAATACATAAGCTGAGATCCAAATAACAAAAAGGAGCCAGCTGTGAAAAGATCAGAGATAACATTTCAAACACAGGGAACAATTAGCAAAGGTATGAATTAGGCAGTTGGATATACAAGCCCGGAAGTCAGGGCGAAGGCCAGGGCTGGAGGTGAGATTTATGAGCCATGTGGATTGTATATAAAGCCATAGGCCTGGTGGGATTACTTATGAGTGTGTGGATAGGGTATAGGATTGAGCCCTTAAGCACTCTAAATTTTCATGGCTAAGCAACAGAGGTACCAGCAAAGGTACATGAGAAGGAATAGCTAATGAGGCAAGAAGTAATCTGATTTTAATTGTACTCAATGGAAGACAAAGAAAAACATTTTTGAAAGAACAAAATGGTTAGACCTGCTGAGACATGAACAGGGTAAGAGTACAGGACATAAAAGTAAATTTTGAATCTGTCAACGTGAAGGTCATGAGGGACTGAAGCAAGTGAGATGAGGAGCAGAGATAGTGACTCAAGAAGTTTTGCTGTGAAAGGGTGAAGAGAGATGGGCTGTCTCTGAGGGGCATCTGGAGTAGAGGGAAAAATCCATTCAAGTTTAGGAAACTCAACAGAAGAGAGAGTGCCTGAGCCAAACCCGACGAGAAGGACTGTTTGAAGGAAGACAGAAGACCCATTTGAATACACCCGGCCTCTCTTGGTCTCCTCCTGTCATCAGCCTTGGGCCAGAGCTTCCATTCTTAAATGCTAAATTGTGTATTTGTGTCTCTTGGTCTCCTCCTGTCATCAGCCTTGGGCCAGAGCTTCCATTCTTAAATGCTAAATTGTTTATTTGTGTGGTTCTGTTCATGGGGGAAGAACATGTGGACCAACATATTTGTTTCTTCATCTATGTTATGGAGATGATGACTTTCCTCTCCTAAGCACTAGGACATCTCAACAAGAGTAATGTAAACTTTGTACTAACAACCAAAATTCCATTTGATTAAGAAAGCTTCATTACTAACACTTATGGTCTGAATGTTTGTATCTCCCCCCACATTCATATGTTGAAACTTAATCCACAATTAAAAGGTGGGGCCTCTGGGAAGTGATTAAGGTCATGAGAGCTCTGTCCTTATGAATGGAATTAGTGCCCTTATGAAAGAGACCTAAGGGAGATTGTTCACCCCTTTCACCATGTGAGGACACAGCTAGAAGGTGCCATCTTTGAAGCAGAGAGGAAGCCCCCACTGAATCTACTGGTGCCTTGCTCTTGGACTTCCCAACCTTCAGAAGCATAAACAATATGTTTCTACTGTTCATAAATTACCTGTCTAAGGTATTTTGTTACAGCAACCCACACAGACCAAGACAAACACCAATAAATGGCTCCAACATCTAGTTCTAATTCCCATTTGGGAAAATGAGGGAAATGTGAGGTTCCATCTGCAGCAGCTTAAGAACCTAGAGAAAAATCTACTCACCTGTCAGCAGAAATGTCCTCTCAAATTTCCTTAGCCAAAGAAACACCACAGGTCTGGATCTCCAATGTAATTGCTTGGCTAAAAATGAAAATAGCAGTGATAGGGGATCTGTGTCTGCAGAGCCCTGAGGCCTTGAACTCAGGAGAAGTCTATAGGCCATATCTCTCATTAAATATGTATTAGTCAGGGTTCTGCAGAGAAGCAGGATGAATAGGGTGCATATATACAGAGAGAGAGAGAGAAAGAAAGATTTTATTTTAAGAAATTGGCTCGGGCCGGCCCAGTGGCGCACTGCCACTTGGGAGCGTGGTGGCGCTCCCGCCGAGGGTTCGGATCCCACATACAGACCGGTTCCCGCTCACTGGCTGAGCGAGGTGCGGGCGCAGCACCGAGGTTTGCGATCCCGTTGCTGGTCCCGGTCCGGTACGGGCGCGACACTGAGGGTTGCCATCCGTTGCCGGTCACTAAAAAAGACAAAAAAGGAAGAAAAAAAAAAAAAAAAGAAATTGGCTCAAGTCTTCAACTGATTGGATGAGACCCACCCACATTTCAGAGGTTAATTTTCTTTACTCAAATTCTACTGATCTAAATGTTAATCATCTCATTTTTAAAAAAATACCTTCATGGAAAGAGCTCTAATAAAGTTTGACCAACCATCTGGTTACTGTGGCCTAACCAAGCTGACACATAAAATTAACCATCACAAGTTCACCCCTTGTCAACTTGACACCCATACATATCTCCTAACCATACTAAGTCTCCAAATAAAGACAATAACAAGGTTATATTTCTCCCTAACATTATACAACTATCCTGCGTATACTGGAAATGTGCTAACCCTTTTCCCAGAAGAGAATGCAAGGTCCTTGGGTGATGCGTTCATTTTGCAAGCAGATTCCAGTTATCAGAACAGTGCTAGGGAGGATCTTCCCTAAAAGAACAGTGATGAACACGTGTCCTCCCACAGAATGTCAATTTTATGGCTACCATTTTAAGAAGTCCTCCAATTACTTGTTTTCTGGGGCAGTAGATTGCCACATAAAACCATTTTCTTTTAGCTGGTGAATTTTCAAAATCAGCTCTTATTTCTGACTCTGACATAAACACTATGTAACAGAAAAAAAAAAAACAAACCACCAATTATATTCAAAATTCCTCTTGCATTTTCTTCCTCTCTCCCTGGGATATTTTAGCCCTTTGGGAGGGAAACTAAAATCAGCATTACACAAAGGGTACTTTGTGCAAATATCATAAACAGTGAGAATTGGTAACTGATGATTTGAGGTTTGGGGAAAAGCTAAACAGTAGATTGATAACAATAAATTTCCCACCTTAAAGATCTTAAAGACTGTGGTTTAACTGAAAATAAATTCCAGAACCCAGTTTCTTGGGAGAAACTTACCAGTGGGAAAGGTATAGTGTTGGTAACATTGTACACTATTGACCACAATCTTCCCTCCTGCCCTGGTTCATAAATACTTTACCTTTGTAGGATTTTTAAGGATAATTTGAGGTTTGGGGAAAAGCTAAACAGTAGATTGATAACAATAAATTTCCCACCTTAAAGATCTTAAAGACTGTGGTTTAACTGAAAATAAATTCCAGAACCCAGTTTCTTGGGAGAAACTTACCAGTGGGAAAGGTATAGTGTTGGTAACATTGTACACTATTGTGCCCTGGTTCACAAATACTTTACCTTTGTAGGATTTTTAAGGATAACCAGATCTCTTGCTTGGTAAATTCTATGAATTGATGTCCCCCCAAAACTTAGTCCCCACTGT
>NW_007731585.1:108328-126405 GCF_000696425.1 Galeopterus variegatus
AGTCTCTCTCTGCTCCACCATTTTCTGCCATGTGAGACCCCAGCATTGCTGTAAAGCCACCAGCAAAGAAGATGCTCACCAGATGTCTTCCCTGGACTTTCAACTTCCCAGCTTCTGAAACTTCATTTTCTGTACAAGTTACGCAGTTCCAAGTATTTTGTTATAAGCAACAGAAATGGACTAATACAGTAAACATGTAATCTAATAGTGTTTGTAAAAGAGTATTTAGATATTCTCTAACCCTTGCAAATAATAGGTGTTGATCAAATTTGTGGAATAAATATAATAAGAGAATTAAATGTGTCCCTAAGCTCTCTTGTTATTAACAAACAAAACCACATCGCAAAGTAAAGCTAGAGACTGGAAGAACTAAAAGTTGCTTTGTCTCAAAGCTGGGATGGTAGAAGTACAGTGGATTCAGGTCTAATGCTAGATGAGAGACAACCTGAAGGCTTGATAGGTTCTACAAACCTGTAGCAGCAATAATATCACCCAGTTCTTCCATCCTATTTCATTCTAATTGGGTCCTGGTGAGAATAGGAGATGCTCAGTTTCCCTAGGTTTGGGTTTCAGGACACACCTCTGCATTTCAAGCCACTCCCCAAGGTCTCAGGCCCCTCTTCTAGGCCCTCCCCTAAAGGAGAGTTACTGTTGCTTATTGGACCTGTCTTCCGCACCAACATGGGAAGACTGAGACCACAACAGGTGGACTTATGCAAATCTAGTAGCTGAACATGCTCAGTAAAAGGAATTTATACAGGCTTAAATGACCAGTGACTGAGCATGCTCAGTGGAAGTGAGTTTAATCCTTTCAATAACCTTCCACTGGAGGCACCAAAGAGCACAGAATATTCTTGAATATGTTGGTGCATGTAAAAGAATCTGACCAATGAACATGCCCTAAAAGGAGACCAACTGAGCATGTGCAAGACTATCTTACATAATGGGGAACCACCCCCTTAGTTGAATAATCATTAGATAGCATGAATACTTATTAGGTAGAGAACTATAAAAGTGGAATCCTGGCAGAAGGCGGGGTTGTTGCTCACTTTTCTGGAGCCAACCTGCACTTTGCTGGCTGAGGTGTGTGTGCTTTACTTTTGTGTTAAGCTTACTTTTAGCAGGTGGCCGCTCACTCTCTTGAGCCAGCCTGAACTCTGTGATAAACTTTAAGTGTATATTTCTTACTTTTGTGTTAAACTTGGAGTGGGCCCTGCTCAGTCTCTGGAATTAAGCCTCACTCTCTCTGTGAAATCTATATCTCTTATTTGTTATATTAAACCTGTTCTCTCTACTGTGGCTCTGCTCTTGAATTCTTTCCTGTGGCGGAGTCAAGAACCTGGTAAGAGGATGGAGTGAGTTGAGGCCAGCCCCAGACCCTCTCTTCCAACATCGCTGTGAACTATAATAGTGAGATACCCCCAAGACGATCGGAGTCAAGAACCTGGTAAGAGGATGGAGTGAGTTGAGGCCAGCCCCAGACCCTCTCTTCCGACATCGCTGTGAACTATAATAGTGAGATACCCCCAAGACGATGACCTCCAGAAAAACATTTTTGACACATAAAGCTCATGGGTCTGGCCCTTGTTAGTAAGTCCCCTTTAGCCAGTGCCTGTACTGGGATGAAGAATGTCCCACCAAAAATTCATGTCCATACAGAACCTCAGAATGTGATTTTTGGAAATAGGGTCTTTGTAGATGTAATTAATTATGTTATTTTAAGGTAATACTGGATTAGAGTGGACCCTGACTTCAATGACTGGTGTCTTTATAAGAAAGCTGTGTGAAGCCACAGAGAAGAATGTTATATGAAAACAGAGGCAGAGACTGGAGTGATGTGTGCACAAACCAAAAAATGCCAAGGATTGCCAGCAACCACCAGAGGCTAAAAGAAGCAAAGGATCTTTTTCTTAGAGCCTTTAGAGGGAACATGGCTTTCCCAATACCATCTTTTTAGACTTCTAGCCTCCAGAACTATGAAATAATAAATTTCTGTTGTTTTAAACCACAAAGAGCAGCCCTAGAAAGCTAACACAGTGATTGTAAATTAATAATAATTTGCCACTAAAATCTATAGTCTCATGGTTCTTAAAATTGTTTATTGGTTTATTTAATTTACTATAGTAATACACTTAATTTAACATATCAAAATATGAAAACTTATAAAGCCAAAAACAAAAACCCTACCGTTACACCACAGATACAACCCCTGCATACTTACACTTTTCAACTTTTTCTATGAATATACATATAAGCATTTTTTTAACAAAATTGGGACCATCCTGTGCATATCATTCTTATCTTGACTTCCAGTGAAGATGGCAGAATAGATGGTCCCCAGCATCAATCTCTCTCACAAAACAACCAATTTACAACTATAAAAAAGCAACAACAGCCAAGCTAGGGCTGATAGAGCTCAGGGGAAGAGGACGAGAAACCTACAGAGTGCACGAAGGCAGGAGAAGCCACGATGAGAGAAAGAAAAAACTGCTCTGACTATTTCGAGCCCCAGCTGTGACCAGGCTGGAGCTGCTGAGTGCACAGAGCAGGAGCTGGCAAAAGCCACAGCTGTGCCCTTCAGATGGAGTTGCTTGGAGGTGGCAGGGGAGAAGAAGGCCTTGGTGGCCCCCAGGACAGCAAGACCAATAATAGGGTTCCCATAGACCCCATAGGAGTGAGGAGCCACAACAACTGAAAAAAAGGAGCCACTGGGAGGCCAGTGAGTCATTGAAAGGGACCAGCGCATGGCCCATCCCATGGGAAGTGTTTGCAGCATGGGCAGACGGGGAGACAGGCCCCCCAGGAGAACACTGGGGCACAGGAAGAACAGCTGATCTGTACCTCAATCATCACAGGACCACACAGAGGAGACTGGTCAGGAATATAGAGTTGCATGGGGTGCAGTTTGATGAAAAGACTCAGGATACAGATGACAGTTTGTACACAACCCAGGTGCACTAGATCGCTCGAGAGCTGGAAGTACGTGTAAAGCCAACCATTAAAACCTGAGCTGCACAGAAAGACTTACCCAGGGAATCAGCAGCAAAGCAGCAATTTAGCTCAACCAGAGCTCAAGTACTCATCCCCACAGGAAGTTCCCCCATTTTAGAAGTAAGCAAAGGACAACAAATTAGTTCCAGCACAGAGTTTAAGTGGTGGGAACAGCAAATAATCCAACACAGAACTGGAAGAAAAAACAAAGTACCCACAGACCAGAGACAAAGTTTTGTACTAACTAATAATGGTCTCATTTCACCGAAAAACACCTATAACACCTGGAAGGACTGGAAGTCAAGCCAGAAAGGTGGGAGGGCCGGGGACCTCAGCAATGACCCCCAACACCCGCAACCAATCCTGAGGGTGGGGGAAGCAGGACTTGGCCACATCCCCCAACATGCACAGCCAACCCAGCAATGACCACCAAGCCACTGCAGGAAGCACCCTGGACTCTCCTGAGCTCAGGTGGTGGGAAGCCTTGGGCCTCGGCCATGCTCCCCCAGCACCCACAGCCAGCCCTGCGGTGACCACTAAGCCACCACAGGAAGCACCTCAGGCTCTCCTGACCTGGGGTGGCAGGGGTCTTGGGCCTCAGCCATGCCCTCTGACACCCACAGTTAGCCCAGCAGTGACCACTGAGCCTCTGTAGGAAGCACCCCGGGTTCCCAAGCTGGGATGGTGGGGGGCAAGGGCGTTTGCCACACCCCCCTGACACCTGCACCCAGCCCAGCAATGACCAAGCCATTGCTGGAACTCCTCCGGTCTCCTCTGTAGGAAGGAGGGGGTGCCACAGGCCTTAATCTCACCCCTCCTCCTTCCTCCTTCTTCCATCCCATTTCCTTCCACTTTCCCCTCTCTCCCTCCCTCCCAACTGCTCCACAACAACATCCTAGAACGTAAAAAATAATATTAATAAAATTACATTTTCTTAAAAAAAAAAAAGGAAATACAGTTAAAAACATAAAAAAAGTTCTCATCTTGCTTTTTTTTCAGTAGCTATATTACAAAATATATGGACATCTTTATACACTAATATATAGAGGTCAACATCCTCCTTTTAATAAGTCGTGTAGCCCATTATAGCCACCATCTCATAACTTACAATGTTTTATTCAATGTATATTTATTATCTGCTATGTGTTAGGCATGGAATCCCTATGTTCAAGGAATGAGAGAGACAAACAAGTGAAAAGGAAGTTATATTGCAGTGTGATAAATGTTTCAACAGGCACAAGCAAAGGGACTGTGGGGAGGGTGGGCAGGATGTTCCAGGCACCAGGGCAGAGCGTGTGAATGAGAGGAAATAAGAAAGAATAATCCTTTGGGGCAAACAAGCAGCATCTCATCACACTCTCAAGTGATTGCAAAGAACGAATGATCCACATGAGAACTCTAGAAGCTTAAACCCAGTCGATTTTCCTGGGTTTAAATACACTCATTCTCAAGAAGGGTATGTAAAATTATTTAGTGATCAGTTGGCTCAGCACAAGGCTCTATGTGGCCTGACTACTTTAACAGTTTAATCACGTATGACTTGCTCTACTAGTGCTTTAAAAGATGCACACTTCATTATCTTACAGGTCTTGGCCATCAGCACGTAGATCCTAATCACAGTTTAGATTTCTAGGAAGCTTTTTCTAAGGTGGGGCTGCCAACAGCTACTACCTTAGCAAATGAGGCCAAAGAGCATAGCTAAAGTGATCTTAACAGTGTTGAAGAATTCTGAAGGCAAATTCTCAAGCTCAATCTAAATGAGCCCCATGGATGGATGATTTATTACCAAAGGATAGAGGAAAATGATTAGCCTTAATGAAGTGCCTCGTAGTTTATGCAAATTGGATCTGATTCACTACTGATCCTGGACTGAAAATTCTCAATGACTTCTAGCTAAGCAACTTTAATCACAGACATGCCTAATGGGCCTTTTGTCTGAGGCCTTGATGTACTGCCCGGCTTTATTATTAGGTGATGGGGTGGGAGGGTATGTGCCTACCATTTGGAATGGAGTGAGATAGACTAGATGTCAAGTCACTTCCTTTGGGAATGCCTGAAACCTATCCTTCGACTCATCCATCTCAGTTCCAGTTATTAAGGGGGAAAGGAGGTCTAAGTTCCACCCACATTAATGAAAAAGGGCCCAAGCACAGCAGAAAAAATTAGGACGCATTCCCCCAAATCAATTCCAGAATCTAAAAGTTATTTCAAAATGTTAATACAAAAAAAACAACCAGTTCTTCACTCTGTAGAACTTTGGAGTAGGACTGGTGTGATTAGAGGTTTAAGCTGCCAAAGCAGCAGTCATATAAGGAAATGGAAGAAATGGACCCAGAAAATCCTTTTCAGACAATTTCAGCTCACTCGATTTTTGTTTTTAAGTCTGAAATAAATATGTAATGCAAGTGGTAATTGTGACCTTAAGGATAAATTATCATCGAATTATTCCCTAATGGCTGATGCCTATATTTGCAAAATCCTGCCCTAAGGGTGCGTGCACGAGTCCCGACTGAATGCTATCTGCTCACCCACGGTGCTGTCGGTCTGAAAGTGTCTGCGGCAGTGGATTCCTGACTGGGGACGACATTTCATCCAGTTACAAAAGCAGTTTATCAGCTGCAGGCACAGAGGATCTTCTTCAGCTAGCTAAGGCTCGCTTTATACTCTCTCATTCCCACTCTTCGAATATTTTCCACTTAGCAGATTTTGCTTCCTGGTTTTATTGCTGAATCAGCCAATAATAACTAATTTTATGTCTCTTTTGAATACTGCCAGTCTGGTTTATTTTGGGGGAGAGAAAAAATGGAAGCGTCACCCAAACTACTTAGACTGCGCAGTCTCTGGGGAGGAGCTCAACTAAACCGCAGGCCACTCACTCGGACGGATGCTGCTTCAAGGCAGGCGCAGCAGCCGGGAGCTCGGAGGCCCAGGGCTCCTGCTCAGCGGTGCCCGGCGCCTCCCGCCCCGCACGGAGAATCCCGGCCTCGGCTGCCTCTCTACCGTGGACGTCTCCACAGTACCCGGCTCCTGGATTGCACGAACCAACACAATCTGTAAAAGAAGGTTGGTAGCCAATGCACATTTATCAACGTTTTATTTGGTCTCCTTAGCAAATTAAAGAAAGTCAGCCGCCATCTACTATTGCCATCATTTCAGAAAAGGACATTTTAAAATAAAAAAAACAGGAAGCTTAAGGATTTCTCTTAGATCGAAGCGTAAAATTAGCTAAACGAAAAACTGAAAAGAGAAAAAAAATAAGTAGAGCTTGGCCTAAATCTTAGAGCAGATGGTATAACATTAACTGATGATAGTTATGAAATAAAAATATTCCACTATTTTGCTCCCTTTCATACCATCACAAAGTATGATTGTCAAACTGGAAAGGAGAGAATAAATATAGTTAAGGGAAAAACCAAAAACTAAGATAGGATTTTGATATTGGAAGGAGCCTCAAAAAAAATCATACAATTCAATGTGTTTGGTTTACAGGTAAGAAACCAACAGGATTTAGTGTTTTGCTCAAAGTCACAAGGAAGTCAGTGGCAATATTTGGATCGAACTCTGGTCTCCTGGCTCCTGGCCCAGTGCTCTTTCCACCTATTACATTTGAGGGATAATAATGAAGCTCAAGTCCCTGGGTTCCAATGAATCGACTTACACAAGATATAGAATGTGTGGTAGTAATTTCTGAAATCATAAGAAATGAGAAATGTATTGGAAGATAGGAGTTGTCCTTAAACTACATAGTACTGCTTATTGGTTTGCTCACTCTGTATCAGAGGGTTGTCTTAAGCATCAAGGAGAGTTCACAACTGATTTAGTTATATGTTAGTAACTGGAGAGCTCCTTAATTTTAAGATGCTATAAAATCTAATTAAAAATTTTACTAAAAAATTGAAGAATTTTATGCATCTCATTATATATACACTAGCTGTATTAACTGCCATGATTAAAAAGAATAACCACTTTCAAAGAAAGTTTAATAGAAATAATTAAAAATTAATGTTAGCATTTCATTCATTTCCTATAATTGTAATAATTAACAGAGGGTTGAAATATCTTTCAATTTTGTAATAAATTATTTGGTTATCACATTTGTCCGTCTATGTCCAGGATACAAATGAATAGACCCATGTTGCTACTTCATCCTGGACATGCTACAGAGTTGCCGCTGTAAGGGGTCATTCAGTGTCACCATCTTCCTTTTTGGCTTCCTGACAGTCATAGTGAAGTAGAAGCTCTTCAGGACCTACAGATATTTTAAAGAAAAGAGATTTAGTGAAATTGATATTCTGCGAGCCTTCACCAAAACTGAATGAAATGTAAAAGGCTGTAACATTTTTTTAATTGTCTGAATTCCAGCTGTTACATCCTTAATAATGATTTATTTGATCTGTTATTGTTTCCAATGTGATTTTATCATTGAGACCGTATGTACAATTAAAGTCCAGCTTTACATTTTAAACCTCATCAATGAGGAAAATGTCCAGGAACAGTAGCATAATCGATATAGGGCTCACCATTCGTTCTCTTTGTCAGTAGCTTTTAGTAGATACAGTGTCTTTCTTAACTGGCAGCCAAACATCCCTCTAGCTGGACTTTATTAAATTTGTCTATAAAAAAGAAAAAATAATGCGTCTCCTATTTGTCAGTTACAAACTTCTCATAGCCCCCATACACACCACCCTCCATTTCTCCCAAAAGTGAATTCTGGCACACTGGCCTCTCTTTTAAATCAAACAGTTGCAATGTTTACAGTGGTTATTGTCTGGTTGTCCTCCAAATAAGTGAGAACATGTGGTATTTCTCTTTCTGTGCCTGACTTGTTTCAGTTAATATAATCTTCTCTAAGTCCATCCATGTTGTCGCAAATGGTAGTATTTCATTCTTTTTTATGGCAGAGTAGTATTCCATTGTGTAGATAGACCACAGTTTCCTTATCCACTCATCAGATGATGGACATTTGGGCTGGTTCCAACTCTTAGCTATTGTAAAGAGTGCTGCAATAAACATTGGAGAACAGGTATACATTCAGCATGATGATTTCCATCCCTCTGGGTATATTCCCAGCAGTGGAATCGCTGGGTCATATAGTAGATCTATCTGTAATTGTTTGAGGAACCTCCATATCATTTTCCATAAAGGCTGCACCATTTTGCAGCCCCACCAACAGTGGATGAGAGTTCCTTTTTCTCCATAACCTCTCCAGAACTTATCATTCTCAGTCTTTTGGATGTTAGATATCCTAATTGGAGTGAGATGGTATCTCAGTGTCGTTTTGATTTGCATTTCCCGGATGTTAAGTGATATTGGGCATTTTTTCATGTGTCTGTTGACCATTCATATACCTTCTTTTGAGAAATGCCTTTTCAGCTCCTTTGCCCATTTTTTTAAATGGGTTATTGGGTTTTTTGTTGTAAAGTTGTTTGAGTTCCTTGTATATTCTGGATATTAATCTTTTGTCAGATGTATATTTTGCAAATATTTTCTCCCACTCTGTTGGTTGTTTTTTTACTCTGTTGATTGTTTCTTTTGCTGTGCAGAAGCTTTTTAGTTCGATATAATCCCATTTGTTTATTTTACCTTTAGTTGGCTGTGCTTTTTGGGTCCTATTCATGTATTCTGTACCCACTCGTACTTCCTGGAGTGTTTTCCCTATGTTTTCTTTAAGAAGTTTTATTGTATCAGGATGTATATTTAATTCTTTAATCCATTTTCAGTTGATTTTGGTATATGGTGAAAGACATGGGTCTAGTTTCATTCTCCTAAATATGATTATCCAGTTTTCCCAGCATCACATGAAGAAAAGGCAGTCTCTTCCCCAGTATCTAGCTTTGCTGCCTTTGTCAAAGATCAGATGACTGTAGGTGTGTGGATTGATTTCTGGGTTCTCTATTCTATTCTATTGGTCTGTATGTCTATTTTTATGCCAGTAACATGCTGTTTTTGGTTATTATAGCTTTGTAATATTGTCTAAAGTCAGGTAGTGTTATGCCTCCAGCTTTATTTTTTTTGCTCAGGATTGCTTTGGCTATGTATGGTCTTTTGTTGTTCCATATAAATGACTGGATAGCTTTTTCCATCTCAGAGAAAAATGTCATTGGAATTTTGATGGGGATTACATTGAATCTGTAGATCAGTTTGGGTAATATGGACATTTTCACAATGTTAATTCTTAGAGTCCAACAGCATGGGATATCTTAACATCTTCTTGTGTCCTCTTTAATTTCTCTCAACAGTGGTTTGCAGTACTCTTCGTAGAGATTTTTCACATCCGTGGTCAGCTTTATTCCTAAATATTTTATTTTTTTGGTGGCTATTGTAAATGGGCTTGCTTTCTTGCTTTCTTTTTTCTGCATGTTCACTGGTGGAGTATAGAAATGCTACTGATTTTTGTGTGATTTTGTACCCTGCAACTTTGCTGAAATCATTTATCAACTCTAGCTAGGAGGTATTTTATAGAAGCTTTAGGCTGCTCAATATATAGGATCATAACATCTGCAAAAAGGAACAGCTTGACTTCATCCTTTCTGATCTGGATGCCCTTTATTTCCTTCTCTTCTCTGAATGCTCTGGCTACTACTTCCAACACTGTGCTGAATTGGAGTGGTGAGAGTGGGCATCCTTCTCTAGTTCCTGTTTTAAAGGGAAAAGCTTTCAGCTTTTCCCCATTCAGGATGATATTGGCAGTGGGCTTATCTTATATGGCTTTAATTATGTTCAGATACTTTCCATCTATGCCTAACTTGTAGACAGTCTTTATCATGAAAGGATGTTGAATTTTGCCAAATGCTTTTTCAGCACCAATAGAGACGATCATGTGGTTTTTGTCTTTGTTTTTATTAACATGGTGTACCACATTTATTGATTTGCATATGCTGAACCAACCTTGCATCCCTGGGATGAATCCCACTTGATCATGGTGTATAATTTTGTGTATGTGTTGCTGTATTGTTAGCTAGTATTTTATTGAAAATTTTTGCATCTATATTCATCAAGGATATTGGCCTGTAGTTTTACATTTTTGATGCATTTTTGTCTGGTTTGGGTATCAGGGTGATATTTGCCTCATAGAATGAGTTTGGGAGAATGGCCTCTGTTTCAATCTTCTGAAACAGTTTGTAGAGAATTGGTATCTGTTCCTCTTTGAAGATTTGGTAGAACTCTGCAGTGAACCCATCCAGTGCTGGCCTCAGGTTTGGATTGTTCTTGTTTTTCTAGATCTTTAAGGTGAAGTGTTAGGTTATTTTTTTGCCATCTTTCCATTCTTCTGAAGTAAGCATTTAATGCAATAAACTTCCCTCTTAACACTGCTTTTGCAGTATCCCACTGGTTTTGGTATGATGTGTCATTATTTTCATTAGTTTCAAGAAATTTTTTTATTTCCTGTTTAATTTCTTCTTGGACCCACATGTCATTAAGTAGAATGTTCTTTAATTTCCATGAGTTTGTATAGTTTTCAGAGTTTTGTTTATTTTTGATTTCTAATTTTAATCCATTATGATCAGAAAAAATACATGGAATAATTCCAATTTTTCTGAGTTTGTTAAGACTTGCTTTGTTACCTAACATGTGGTCTATCCTAGAGAATGTTCCGTGTGCTGACGAGAAAAATGAATACTCTGAGGTTCTGTAGATATCTGCCAAATCCAATTGGTCTAAAGTACTGTTTAGATCTTGTGTTTCTCTGTTGACTTTTTGCCTAGATGATCTGTCCTATGATGAGGGTGGGGTGTTCAGGTTCCCCACTATTACGGTGTTAGTGTCTATTTCTTTCTTTAGATCTAATAGTGTTTGCTTTGTAAATCTGGCTGCTCCGACATTAGGTGCATATATATTTATGATTATTATGTCTTCTTGATGGATAGATCCTTTATCATTATATATTGGCCATCTTTGTCTCTTTTAATGGTTTTTGCTTTAAAGTCTATTTTATCTGATATAAGAATAGCTACTCCAGCTTGCTTTCCATTTCTACTTGCATAATATATCTTTTTCCATCCTTTCACTCTTAGTCTATGTGTGTCTTTACAGGTCAAGTGAGTCTCTTGAAGACAGCATATTGTTGGGTCCATCTTTTTAATCCAGTCAGTCAGTCAGTGTCTTTTGAATGGGGAATTTAGACCCTTTACATTCAGAGTTATTATTGAAAGGTGTTGATTTACTCCTAGCATTATATTGATTTTTGTTTAGCTGTCTTAAGTATCTTTTGTTCCTTTCTTACAAATTTTCTGTTTGTCTTCTGTATTTATTGTTGGTTTCTTGGGGTGAAGAAACCAACAACAAATACAGAAGACAAACAGAAAATTTCTTTTTCTCTTTTGTTAGCATTTTTGTTTTGCTGTTAGGTATTGTTCTTTCTTGTGTATTCATGACAGTGATGGTTGTTTTTTGTGGTATCAAACTCAATACTACCTTGAGAATTTCTTGTAGGGCTGGTTGTGTGGTAATGAACTCTTGCAGTTTTTGTTTGTCTGAGAAATATACTATTCGTCCTTCATTTCAGAAGGATAGCCTTGCTAGGTAAAGTATTCTTGGCTGGCAATTTTTGTCCTTTAGTGTTTTAAATATATAATACCATTCTTTTCTGACTTTTAGAGTTTATGATGAAAAGTCTGAAGTTATTCTGATTGTGGGTCCCTTATAGGTGACTTGCCACTTCTCTCTTGCAGCTTTTAAGATTCTCTCTTTGTCTTTGAATTTTGTCAGTTTGATTATCACATGTCTTAGAGAGAACCTTTTTGGGTTGAATGTGTTTGGTGATCTTTGGGCTTCCTGGATCTGGGGATCTGTGACTTTCCCTAAATCTGGGATGTTTATGCTATTATCTCATTGAATGTTTTCAATGCCATTTCCTTTTTCCTCCCCTTCTGGAATACCCATGATTCAGATATTTGAGCACTTAAGGTTGTCAGTTGTCTCTCTTAAATTCTCTTCAATATTTTTTTCTTTTTTCTGGTCTGCCTGTGATAATTCAAACAGCCTGTCTTTGAGGTCAAAAATTCTCTCTTCTGCTTGTTCAAGCCTGCTGGTTGAACTCTCTATTGTGTTTTTTTATTTCATTGAATGAATCCTTCAGCTCCACAAGCTCAGCTACATTCTTTTTCAAGGGATTGATTTCTTTATATATTTCTTCTTTCAGATCCTGTATATTTTTTTCTCATTTCATTGTATTGTTTCACTGAGTTTTCTTGTATCTCATTTAGTTTCCTTAGAATAGTTACTCTAAATTCCTTGTCTGTCATTTCAAAGACTTCCTGTTCTATAGGATCTAGTGCTTGAAAGTTCTTAATTTCCTTTGGTGGCTGGCAATGTACTTTCTTGATTTTTCATATTTCTGGTTTCTTTCCTTTGGTGTTTTGTCATTATGGCCAAGAATTTCACAGTCCACTCGTTTCACCCTGATGTCTGGCTTGGATCCTGAAGAGACTGCTGCTTCTGGACAGCAGAAAATAGCCTCAACCAGAAGTCCCACCCCACCTGCCTTCACCGGCTGGTCAGGCTCGGGGCATGGAAGCCCAGAGCCTCTCAAGTCACTCACAGAGACAGGATGGCCCGGGCCAGAAGTCCCACCCCAGCCCCGCATGCCTTCTCCAGCTGACAGGCTCGGGGCATGTGGGCCCAGAAGCTCTAAATTCTCTCTGCGGAATGGGGAGCAACCTGAACTGGGGTCCTGTGGTGGGTGGCTCCTGTCTGCTCCAGCACAGATTTCAGGTCCTCTGTCACTGCACCTCAAAAGCTGCAAATTGGTCACTCTGTGGAAGAGAGTTACACCAGGAACTGACTACTCTGCCATCTTGGCCAGAACCAAAAATAATGTATCTTGATATCAACAAGAGAAGCCTGGCTAAGACAGAAAATATTTGGTTTGGATAATAAAATATTTGGGTGGATTCTTGGCTGTTTGAATAACTCTTCTCAAATAAAGTTGGTTCATGACCTCCAGGGTTCTGCTCTTGACCCTTCTCTTTTCAACATGTTTACTGATTAATAATAACTGACACATACTTACTCTGGACTAGGGCTAGGAATTTTAAGCACTTCCCATGCTAATTGATTTACTCCTCATAAAAGCCCTATGAAGTAGCTACTAACATATTCCCCATGGTAAAGATGAGAAATCGAGGGTGAGAAGGGTAGAGGCACCCGCCTGAGATACACAGCTGGTGAATACAGAGCCAGGAGTTTTCCCCTGCTGCCTGACTCCAGAGCCCAGGCTCATTTCCATTTGGCTGCCCTGCCTCTTTACCAATTACATGTAGATCTAGAAGTCAGGCTTGTTAAAGTTATATATGGCATAAAACTAAGAGAACTGGCTAATTTGTTAGATATCACGACCAAGACAAGAAAAAACTAATAAGATAAAATTCAACAGGCATAAAAATGTTAAGCCTGCATTTAGATTCAGCAAAATCAATTCCATAGATACAAAGAGAAGTCCTTTTGTAACAATTTTGATAAAAAATACTGAGCTGTTTCAGTTGACTAAAGCTCAATGTGAGCCAACAAGCTCTGTTTCCTATTTAAAAACTTACTCTGTGAGTGTATCCAGACCAAGGAAAATAACACTGAACTTTTCAGTGGTCAGACCATCTCCAGAGGACCTAATTGTGTTCTGATGTCTCATTTTAAGACAGACCTTGAACATTTGGATTGTGTTTAGAGAAGCCTGGCTAAGACAGAAAGAAATCTCATCATAGGCCTGATGGTTAAGTAAAATACATTAGGTGTGATCTCAAAATGTTTTGGAATGGGCACGGAAGAAAGGTAGCTATCATAAGTCATACAAACAGAATTTAAGTATTTGTTGATTTCAAGATATTTTATGAAAGATAAAGAGGTTACTATGCCTTTTTGCAAAGACAAACCAGAAATCAATGAGCCAGATATATATAGGAAGCCAACTTTCACCACAATATTCAAGGCAGAAATTTCTCATCAGCAGAGTTATCTAAAAATTAAGTGGATGATAAGTAATGGGCAAAAGAAGTCTTTATGTATTAGATACACAAACTGGACTATATATGAGTTAAATAAGTTGATGTATAGGATTTGCTTTAAAGTAGTACAGCAAAGAAAGTATAGATGGGAGACAATAAAATAAAAATACCAACTCATCAATACTTGCTTAAGCTAAATGAGTACTCAGGGATTCCTTATACAATTCCTATGTAACTGAAAGTTTTACTTAAAAGAAATGCATTGTCTCGGGGGGTAGTGAGGTCCCTGTTTTTAGATATGTTCACACAGAGAACATACGTCTGTTTGAAAAGAATATTATTGCATAGTGTACAGAATGTTGGACTTCATGGGTCTTTCTAAATTCTGCTCTGGAAAGGAAGTTAGAAAAAAAACCATGTAGGGCTGGCCCGGTGGTGCACTCAGTAGAGTGCGGCAGTTGGGAGCACAGCGGCACTCCCACCAAGGGTTCGGATCCCATATACAGACCAGTCCTCTCACTGGTTGAGCGCGGTGTGGGTGTGACACCGAGGGTTGCGATCCCATTGCCGGTCGCGGTACGGGCGCAACACTGAGGGTTGCAATCCCGTTACCGGTCACGAAAAAAGACAAAAAGGAAAAAAAATAAAAAACAAACATATAAAGTAATTTAGAGGAGATAACCTCTACCCAGCCCCTTTCATTCCTGATGACTTATTTCTGCTGCCAGCTTATCATATCTCCTGCTTGCTACTTTCTTTTCTCTCTGGATCACCTATCCCCTCTCTGGGGATTTGGATGCTGTCAAGGTCAATTATTGCACAACAGAAACTTACATAGTCAGCCCTGTGGCTAAGAAACCAATAGCTGTCAAAAAGCCTGACAACTTTCTCAAACATAAAACTTTCCCCTATAAAAACAGATCATTCTCTGAACATAGAATCAAAATATTTTACCTTCCTTATAGATACTCTATGAAGTCTACCACCAGTCAATTAATCATGAGAGGTCTTGAACACTTCAACTGTGAGTACTTGAGGGATCCTCCTGAGAAAGTTGGTGAGTGCCATGTTAGCCCACCGGTGGCAACCTAAACATATAAATAGATGAAAGTGGTTTGCCGGATATTTCAGTTTCTTAGGCACATGGCAATATAGCACTTACTGGGAGTAGTGTGGTTGGGTGGGGTCATGTAATTCTGGCCAACGAATTGTGAGTAAAGCATTTATGTGTCACAGCAAGACCCTGCGGATCTCTTTTTTCCCACTAGCCTGGCCATCAGCCATGTTCAGAAGGCAGGTGTTTCATCTGTATAGGTCTCTGTACGATAACAATGAGCAAAGCCCCTCTGTGAACCCATGATGAACTTTCAGCTTGAGTGAAAATAAGCCTTTACTGTTTTAAAATGCTGATATTTTGGAGGTACTTGTCACTACATGTGATAGGCAGAATTTTTAAATGGGCCCCATGATTTGCTCCCCTTAAGCATAGACAAGACCTGAAAATATGGTGGAATAGCACCCCCATGAGATGGCAAAAGAAGTGTCGCAGATGTGATTAAATCCCTAATCACTTGACTTTGAGTTCATCAAAAGAGAGATTATTCTACGTGGCCTTGACCTAGTCAAGTGAGCCCTGAAAAGAGACAAGAAGGGGAAGCAGACACTTCTGCAGGCCTAGAAGAAGCAAAAAATGTTATTAATTACCTATAGGGAAGGGAAGCTTCTAGGAGCTGAGAGTGGTCCTCAGTGACAACTAGCAAGCAAACAGGGACCTCGGTCATACAGGTGCAAGGTAACTACCTCTGCTAACAACCAAAGAGCTTAGAAGAGATCCTGGAGCCTCAGATGAGATGGCAGCCATGCTGGCACCTTGATTTTCAGCTTGGTGAGAATGTGAGCAGAGGACCCAGTAAACCTGCCTCCAGAAGTCTCACACACAGAAACCGAAAGATACATTTTCTTGTTTTAAGCTGCTAACTTTGTGGTAATTTGTTATCACAATAGAAAATGAGTACACCATAGTATAACCAAGACGATCCTGACTGACAAAATGGGCAAATTAATTATCATGTTGTCATTTTTACAAGTCTAGAAATACTTTGGAAGGCAGGAAAATCAGAGTAATAAATAATACATCTGTAACTATGGAATAACCAGAGAGCTATTAAAATTAATAAGATATTTTAAAAACTAAAAATAGAACTACCATATAATCCAGAAATCCCCTTCTGAGTATATATCCAAAGGAATTAAAATTGGTATCTCAAAGAGATACCTGCACTCCCATATTCATTGTTCATTGCAGCATTATTCACAATAGTCAAAATATGAAATCAATCTAAGTGTCTAAGTTATATATATGTATATATATATTTAACACAATGGAAAATTATTCATCCTTTAAAAAGAAGGAAATTCCTCCATTCACAGCAACATGGATGAACCTGGGGGACATTATGCTAAGTGAAATAAACTAGACACAGAAAGACTGCATGATTCCACATACATATGCAATCTAAAGAAGTTGAACTCATACAAACATGACAGTAGAAAAGGTGGTTGCCAGGGTCTGGGGGTGAGGGAAATGGGAATATTTTGGTCAAAGGGTAGAAACTTTCAGTTATCAGATGAATAAATTTTGGAGAGCTAATGTACAGAACGGTGACTATAGTTAATAATAGTGTATTGTATACTTAAAATTTGCTAAGAAAGGAGATCTTAAGTGTTTTCAACACACACACACACACACACAAAATGCTAACTATATGAGGTAATGGATATGTCAGTTAGCTTGATTATGGTAATCACTCTACAATGTATTCATTATCAAAACATCATGTTGTACACCCTAATATATACAATTTTTATTTGTCAATTATAACTCATTAAAGCAGGGGGGAAAATAAAATAAAATGAATGAGGTAGGTATGTGTTTGCCATTATTGAACAATATTTGACATATTTGTTCATTGAAAAATAAGGTACAGGTCATGTACACATGATCCCATTTGCATTTTTAATGGATACAGAAGTATGCTTATATATCCACAGACAAATTCTGGAACAATAAATAAATATTAACTATGGCTGTATTAGAATTCAAGAGGAAGAGAAAGGGTGACTTTTCATTGTATAAACTTTTGCATTGCATGAATTTTTATCATGTGCATATATTGCTTTTTCAATTAAAAATGAGTAGAAATGAAAAACGAAGTAACCTGTATTTACTGAATATATACTGACTGCAAATCACTGTACTGGTACACAGTTGCACAGAAAATCATGGAGTAGCTACTTGTTTGGTAATGCACTGGATGAAACAAGGTTGAAAAAGTTAATGACAGCACCAAGTTTTATAACTTCTGCATAAAACTGGAAAAATGGTCTGGCAGTTAATGAAGTCCCAAGAAGACTTAGTAAGAAAAAGTATGCAGATGCTGCAAGGATGGAAAAACGTAGGCTTTGAAGAAAACCACCATCTCTGACATTGCAGAGTCAAAGTTGCCATATAAAGTGCTTTGTCCTCCTTACTTATTGGGTTTGTGACAGATGTTGCTGGAGCCTTGAGTCCCAATTCCTTGGGTCACCTCTGATTTTAGCCACAACTATGCTGGATGACAGTTCTGTTCATACAACTATGAAAGCTTTGCTTTTCAGCTTAGAGGTTTTTGCCTAATCTGTGGAAATCAGCCCCTGGAAGCGCTGGAAGTTAATATCTGAGGACAACCCTCAACCAATGGCAGCAGAACCAGTGGATAAATACTCCAGCCTCCTCCCATACTTAAAAGAGAATTCTGGGAGGCATTTTGGGAGTTGAGCCCCATCACCTATGGAGTAAGGAACTTTTATAATGCAGTCTTTGTTAGCTTTTCCTTGTCCCTATTTCAATCACTTCTCTCTTTTCTTCCTACTTCCTGAGGTCACTTCCCAGATAAATTATATGCACCCAAATCCTTGTTTCTAGTTCCTGTTTTGCGGGTACCCAAACCAAAACAGTGTTTGTTAAAGAAGGGGAAAAAAGCATGCAATTTCAAACTGCTGAGTATGCAGAACAATAGAGAATTTCTTTTTGCAGCACTATTTCTAGCGGCAGCCTAAATTAATCCTAAATCTCCAGTAAAGTGCTCACAGTGCCTCTCTGGAAGA
>NW_007731585.1:126816-127951 GCF_000696425.1 Galeopterus variegatus
TTTCAAACTGCTGAGTATGCAGAACAATAGAGAATTTCTTTTTGCAGCACTATTTCTAGCGGCAGCCTAAATTAATCCTAAATCTCCAGTAAAGTGCTCACAGTGCCTCTCTGGAAGAAAGGATTCTACAGTGTAATGGCATTTAATCACAGAAAAAGTCCATTGTGCTAAATGAGGCCTGTTCTAAGAAGGCTAACCTGTACTTGCTCCTGGCAGGAGACATTTCAAATACTCATTCAATTCTCTTAGTTTCATCTTACCTTGTTATGCTTCATTATGCCCCAAGTAACACAGCAAATAATTCCCTTTGGCCCTTGCTGTTTATTGCCTTCCAAATATGGGACAAAATGCTTGCCATTTTCTTCCTCACTGTGTAGGCAAAGTTACCCATCACCCCTCTTAATCTCATCTCATTCAGTCATCCTAATTACCCTTCTGTGAATTCCCTCTTGCTGTCTACACGTACCAGGGGTTCCAAGTAATGAGTCTCATCAGAGAAGAAGGGTGCTGCAAAAGACTTCCATTTAAATAATAGCAACAAAGAAGACAGAGTTCCTCTGTCCACCTTCAAAATCCTTGATACATTGCAAGAGGCTGCATAATTTGTAAGCCATTTAACTTCACAGGGGAAACCTAGGATTCTCAGATTCCTCTCCATCAGGACAACTATTTACAGTAGATTTTTCCTCTGGTATATGTGTTCCCTTGTGCTACCCCTTCTAATGTAGGTATAATTAAGCTAATTGCAGCCCCATTTGGCCACTATGTTCAAAGAAAAAACCCAGTAGCAGTTCAAAATGATTGCTCTAACCATGCACTTTTCTCTCTTCCTTACTTAACTAAAGATAGTTGTGTGGCCCCAAGGCTGTCCCCATTAATATTAGGGAAGGTTTTATTCTTTTGTAAATCTTCATCAGTCCCTTCCACTCTCTCCTGAATGGCTTCTTCTGGGGCCCAGTTAGTTTCTTCTGACAGCCATCTTTCTTTCCTAAATTTGCTCGGGAGGCAGAAGAGCCAGCTACCATCATTGTGCACGTTCGATCACTTCCCTTCCTCTTGTGCTTCCTCTCTGAAGCTCACCGAGCAGAGGTCGAATCTATTGTAAATTATGTCCAGATCAGTCAACTGGATAAAA
>NW_007731585.1:128562-132926 GCF_000696425.1 Galeopterus variegatus
GTTAATATTAGGAATGTAGATTGTTAAAGGGGGCGGGGAGGAGAGACCTTAAATGCTTCTCCTCTTTATAGTGATGATGGGATATAATCTCTTGCTTCTTGCTAACGACCCTGTGATGTCAGGAAATGTTTTTCATAAATCCTATAGGAATCTGTGGCAGACACTGCTGGTTGGTTGGTGGCCCCCCCCTGGGATTTCCAACCCACTATTCCTAGCAATCTTCCATGAGTGGGCACAGGAAAACCTGTGGCCAAGATATATGACAAGGTTGGCAAACATATTTCTGGAAAAGCTTTTACTTTCCTGATACAAATGCCACACATTTCCTTTTCCTCCTACTTACATTAAGTATGGATGTAATGGCGAGAGCCAAAGCAGCCATCTTTCAACCCTGAGGGAAAAACCAAAAAAATCACAAAGGCATGGGCCCTGACACTTTGAACAGCTGAACCTATGATAGAAATAATAAACCCTTCTTTCTTTAAGGCACTGTAGTTGGCTTTTTGTTACTTACAACTTAATGATTCATTATGAACTGACGCAGAAACAACATATTTTACAGGAAAAGTTTTGGCTCCTTTAAATGAGATGGAGTTTTAGCAATAAGCATCTACCTGAAAAGCAGTCTAGATCCATGCTGTCTAATAGGCTTTCTGTGATAATGGAAATGCTTTAAATCTGCACTGTCTCTTACGTCAGCCACACATGACTACCGAGCACTTGAAATGCTGAGGAACTAGATTTTTATCTTATTTCATTTTAATTACTTCAATTTTAAATTTAAAAAGAAATAGCCACATGTAGTTAACAATTACCTTATTAGACAGCCAAATCTAGACATTTTTTGAGTCATGACACGTATGTCATGTCTGTGTTTTGGATGAGAAACTGAAAACTTGCACAAACCTACTTGAGTCACATATTTTATTCAGCCTGAACATAGAAAAACTACACAGCAATAATCCACTAACCTCAGTAATTGCAAAAAGCAGCCAAATATCTTAGTAGTTTTTAGATTGTCTCTATGCCAGTCAGAAATCTTCAGCTAAAATGTTGTTGCGGTCCTGAACTAAAGCAGGGTTAAAGCATATGTCTTTTGGATGAGGGAAAACAGTGAATTACAGGAATAAAGAGAAAATATGGCCACATTTTACCAAAGGGGATCCTCCAAAGCATTGACACAAGGTAATAATTATTCTTGAGATACATCAGTAAGACAAATTCATTTCTTTTTATCCAAGTCATCACCTCTATAAGCACAATACTAGGCAAGGCCCACTTTCAGCCAAGTGCGTCCTCTGAGTCCTAATCCACTTCATCAGGAACTCACCATTCCATATTTCATACCTTATCCCAAATTATATCCACTTCCCACTTTGGTGGCCTGTTCAATGGCTTTCTTCCTTCATTCCTAGAGAATGTTTTAAGCCCACTTTGGTGGCCTGTTCAATGGCTTTCTTCCTTCATCCCTAGAGAATGTTTTAAGGGAGGTTTTCTAAAATCAGTATGTTATAGGCTAAGTTGTGAACTGACCCCCACAAATTTATATGTTGAAGTCATAAGCCCCAGTACCTCCAGAATGTGACTGTATTTGGAGAAAGGCCTTTAAAGAGGTAATTAAGGTAAAATATGGTCATATGGGAGGGTCTTAATTCAATATAACTGATATCCTTTTAAGATCAGGAGATTAGGATACAAGAAATGTACAGACCATGTTAGGACACAGTGAGAAAACAACCACCTGCAAGCCAAAGAGAGAGGCTTCAGGAGAAACTAAACCTGCCAACACCTAGATCTTGGACTTCTAGCCTCCAGACCTGTGAGAAGATAAATTTCTGTTGTTTAAGTCATTCAGCCTGTGGTATTTTGTTATGGCAGCTCTAGTAAAGTAATATATAATATCTGACAACTTTCTCTTGAACACTAAAATGAGGCTCTATTTTGGGAAAACTCAGGTGAAATTAGATAAGAAGGAGCCCAGTGGCAAGCTCATGGGGGAGCTATGTTTGGTTTGGTAGTTGGGTTTCTGAGACTTGTGCAATTCACATGTATAAAATTATCTCCTCAGTTAGTGAGGTGTGTGTGGAGATCGGAGGTGTAAGCAGAGAGGGGATGGTGGAGGGAAATTAATCCCTCAGAAAACTCTAGACCTTAGAGAGTTGAACAGCAAATATTTCATATAATTTTAGGTCTAAAAGAGAAATTGAAGATAATTTAGTTGAATGCTCTCTTTGACTAGGTGGTCAAACTGAGGCCCTAAAAGAACAACAGTTTGTCCAAAGTCAGCCAGTGACAAAACTAGGATTAGATCCAGGTCTCTGGGTCAATGTTCTTTTCTTGATTCTATCCTATTTTGAGGAAAGAACATACTCAGTTTCTCTTATTTTTTATTACAAATGCATTACAAAATGCTTATGAATCATAAATTGTATTCAAAAAGTTAGCTCTGAGTCCCAGTTTTAAATCTACCATATCAGCTTATGTCCTTAGGCGGTCACTTAACCTGTTGGAGACTCGTTTTCCTCATCTGTGAAATGATGGTGATAACGGCTGCCCTTTCTACTGCATAGAACTGTTTTAGTAATCAAAAGAGATAATACATGAAAATGCGCTTTGAACATCACAGTGCTTTATCATTTTAAGATAATAACATTATAGTTTATCACAACTGAAGGTTAAGGATCATTTTTTATTGCCCACGATGGCTTTATTATTGAAGCAAGTCCTCTGTATTGAGATAAATATAAAAAAAAGAACAACTTATTTTAAACCCAAACCGAGCACCAGAACTAGTCATCTCAAGGGAATATATCCATGAACTTTTGAAGAGGTTTAGATGGAATGGTTCCTTGCATCTGTGTTGATGTTGCTAGTGTAAAGTTACTGCCTCTGGCAAAGAGATCAGAAAATCTGTAACTCATTTCCCCCTTGATTACAAGATGACAGATAAACATTCATATACATCTGTCTTTGGGTGCTTCAAACAAACATATATTGTAAATTCAAGCCAAACCTTGGGAAGCCACTTAGAAATAACCTCCTGGGCTAAGAAATAACCTCCTGGACCCAATGAAGCCTCAGCAACCCTGGTTTCCTCACTGGGGAATCAGCCATAAGAATAAAACAATGTTATTATTTCCCCCACTCCTTTATGAAGAAATTGTGAGCACTAAACTCTTTATTTTCAAGTCTGGTTTTGGTTCTTCACTAAAGATTTTGTACAAGAATTTAAATGGTATGTGTATCAGGCAATTACCAGAGAAATCCCATAGCCGGATGTGCTCTACAGGCCAACCACCTGCTGTATTCTTAATATTTTACTACTGAATTACTCACCTGTATAAATGTATGCCATTCACTTATAAAAATCAATAAAAACAATGAAATCCTTTTGATTGGCACAAGCAGTAGAAATCAAGATAGCAGTTACAGTATTTTATCAACTCCAGCTTCCAATTTATTTTTGCATTTTATTTAACTATATAATGTTTTATAGAAATCGCAGTTCACACATATGAATGGTATCGATGACATGAGTTTAAGGTGCAATATCATGATACACTTGACTAAAATTCTTCCCCAGTAAAATATATTCTCTGTGAGGGCAGGGTCCACAATTGCATTTTATTTAACTATATAATGTTTTATAGAAATCGCAGTTCACACATATGAATGGTATAGATGACATGAGTTTAAGGTGCAATATCATGATACACTTGACTAAAATTCTTCCCCAGTAAAATATATTCTCTGTGAGGGCAGGGTCCACAACGTAGGGCCTAACACGTAAGTCTCAAAAAACAATAATTGATTTACCTGTTATACTAATTCATTGGTTGAAAAAATACTAGTAGAAAACTACCTTTTTGAAATTGATTTTCTATTAGTATGTGAAACCTTCTTATATTTCTTCTTGTAAATAAACTAGACAGGAAGCATCATCAATTAACTGTGCCAGTTATTAAGCTATTGTCTCTCAGTTTCTTTCTTTTTTTCTTTTTTAAAGATGACCGGTGAGGGGATCTTAACCCTTGACTTGGTGTTGTCAGCACCACGCTCACCCAGTGAGCTCACCGGCCATCCCTATGTAGGATCCGAACCCGTGGCCTTGGTGTTATCAGCACCGCACTCTACTGAGTGAGCGATGGGCTGGCCTGTCTCTCAGTTTCAAACCCACCTTTCTCTAATCTGTTTTGTGGTGCTGGGCTGAGACTCTGCAGACCACATTTCTGCATTGCAGGTCAGATGCACAGTAGGCTCTTCTAATTTAGGGCACTAGAGAGAGAATTCAAGTCTAGAAGAAGAGGAGAGAGACTTGTTGGCTTGCAGTTCCCGTGAGCATCACCCCAGCCTGGCTCCTTCAG
>NW_007731585.1:133683-134355 GCF_000696425.1 Galeopterus variegatus
TGGTTCCTGCTCCTCAAACTTTATCATGCCTCAGAATCCCCTAGAGGACTTGTGAATTCCAGATCCCTGGGCCTCACTCCCAGAGATTCTGATTCAGTATGTCTGGGGCAGGGCTTGATTTCTCCCCTCTAATGAGTTCCCAAGAGATGCAGAGGCTGCTGATCTTGGATTCAGTGTGATTGTGTCTTTAGACTTGAATGTAGTACTGAGTTCCTAGCCAAAAGGAAGTAGGATTTGAATAGTTCATGACATGCAGTGGCATTGCAGTTAATCAAATTATCACCTCTGGATGATTGTGATGGAGTTCCCTGGTGGTCCAAGTTGCTGCTGCCTTTCACCATTACAGCAATAGAGATAATTGCAAGGACAATGCTGTGGGATAAATTCTTCTGAGTTCACTGAATTGCTTAAGGAAAATGAGAATCTTGGGTCTCTATACTCATTTCAAGTCATGTCAGAGAACTAAAAAGCTTCCATGGTAGCCCTAGAAGAATCTCATTCCTTTTAGCCACAAGACCAATACTGCTATAAAGAAATACTAAGTATAATTTTGTGATTTGCAGGGTTCACAGTCACTCAAAGTCTCTCTTGAAATTTATGATGTTGGCTGGGGCTTGAGGGAGGAATAGGGACATCTAGCTGGACTGGGATGAAGCAGAATTTTGGAAGGCC
>NW_007731585.1:134707-142815 GCF_000696425.1 Galeopterus variegatus
CTGTCACACCTGCATACAAGGAGGAACAAAGGTGCAGACGGCCACAATCTTTCACCTATAATGGACAAGGACAAGTTTAAGGGAAGTAATTCCTGTGCATGACCAGAAGCTGACAGTACCTCATTAGACCTTAACTACCTTAGATCCTCCTCCACAGAGGAATATTCCTCCCCTTAGTAAGGACAGAGAAACACCCCCATCCCATATAAACCCTCCCCTTGGGAACACACGAGACAGTTCTCATGCTACCTACGTGTATACATTGGCACATACTCTTTCTGCACAATAAAGTCCTATTATTTGTTGTTCATCTGTCTCTTTCCTTTTGTTCTTGTTGAGTGAGCTCACTGGACTGTGGATTTAAATTGGTCCCAGGTAAGGTTCTCCTTATTTGGTTTGATCAAGAACCTAGTTAAACTGTCCAGTATCAGTTTTGGCATGCCAGCCAGGAGATGAGATAAGTTGGAGACCCGCCATCCGGTGAATATCCCCTTCCCACTACATCAGGATCATGCCCCAGGTCAGGGATGAGCTCTAGTCCTGTTCCTTTGCCACCCATGTTGTTCCAGGACTTGCTCCCAGCTCTCTCCACCACCGTGGAGCCTGCCACGGCTGCTGCAGGCCACCACACCTGCTGTGTTCCACAGCTGCAAGGAACATTTTTCCCCTCTCTTCCTCTCACTCGCCAGCTGAGATGCAGGAGCTACAGGGCAGTCTGCATGCAGGCCAAGTGTTCAGCACAGCCCTACCTGGCTGGCTGGGAGAGGAGTCCCAAGTACCGGCCCCACACGACCTGTGCCCCTGGCCCCTGCTTGTCCATGGGGGCCCTGCTGTGGCTGAGGCCATGCTCCGCCTGCTAGGCCTGGACTCCGAGGAATGGGGGGGACCTCTTGGACATCCTCCTCCTTCCCCTTCCTCATACCAGGCCTGGGCCCGGGGGGTGGGGGGATAGGGCAGCTCCTGAACCTCCCACTGAGAAGGATTGCTGCCTCATGACTTCAACTTTTGTTAGAGACCTTTGCAACTATGAAATACATGAGGTTTTGACCAGGAGATCATACATATTTTTCGGTGGGAATGTCTGGGCCTCGGGCTAAACCTTATGTGATCTGCTTTGACAAACGGACTCCCCATTTACTAGATCCTGAGGTTCCCAAATGTTGCCTACCACCTTATGCACTTAACTCCCTCCAGCACTGCCACATTGATGACTACCTCCATTGGTGGTCCTGGACCTGGACACACCATTTCCCCAGGGACTGTCTGCCACTTGAGGCCCTCACTTTCAAGTTTCTCGTAACGTCTTTGCTATGGAGGGCCAACTAGCAATTAGCTCATTTTTCCTTCTATGCAGATGCCAGGTGATAGGGACCTGCATCAAGTTCCATGGCTGTATTAGTCCATTTTGTGTTGCTATAACAGAAATACCTGAGACTGGGTAATTTATAAGGAAAAGAGGTTTATTTGGCTTACAATTCTGGGACAGTTGCATCTGGCACAGGCCTCAGGCTGCTTCTACTCATGGTAAAAAGTGGCAGGGAGCCAGCGGGTACAAGCAGATGACATGGCGAGAGGAAGCAAGAGAGAAAGAGGAGGCTCCAAGGTCTTTTAAACAACCAGCTCTTGTGGGAACTAATAGAGCAAGAACTCACTCATTACTCTCCCCACCCCCAGAGAGAGCATTAATCCATTCATGAGGGATCTGCCCCCATGACTCAATCAGTTTCCAACACTGCCACACTGGAGATCAAATTTCCACATGAGTTTTGGAGGGGACAACACATCCAAACTCCATCAATGCCCTACCATAAGAAACAGAAGTTTGTTAAAGGTCATACCCCTACTGGTACTGTAGGGATGACAGGGTGAAGTTCAAGACTTCTTGGAGACATCCAAGGCCAAAGGGGCTCACCTGGAAGGGCCACCTTCTGGGGAGCCCTTATTCGTAAATAGGAGGGACGTCCACCTATTTACCAAGGTGGAGAGGACAGAGGGGGAGGGACGCCTGCTTCGAGGTGCATAACTCTTTCTTTTCTTCTTCTCTCTCTCACCCCCTTCCCCAGCAGGTAGGGGACAAAATGGGAAATACTCTCTCTATCCCTAAGTAGTCACCTTTGGGATGCATATTAAAGAATTGGAGCTACTTTAAACTAGATGATATAAAAAGAAGAAAAACCTCATATTTTTCTACAGTGTGGCTTGGCCCAATGTAAGTTAGATGATGGAGAACAATGGCGACAAAATGGCTCTGCAAATCACAACGCCATCTTACAATTGGATCTCTTATGTCGCAGGGCCCATAAGTGGAGTGAGGTCACATATGTCCAGGCCTTTATGGCTTTATATCAGGATCCAAAACTAAAAGGAAATTGTCTGATTTGCTATGTGGGATTCCATGTGAAGCCTTCTCCTCCCCCTAAAACTTACATTCTTGATGACCCCCCGTCCTAAATAGACCCACAAGACTCATGGAGAAACGTAACATTCTGAGCTAAAGATGAAAGGTGAAATATTTCCTACAGTGATTGAAACAGTACAATTTATAGCCTGCCATGGAACTCAGACATAGCCTAATGGTTTGAAAAAGAGTAACACAGCAGCCAAAGTTTGGAGATATGAAGGACGGCCTTTCCTTTCTGTTAGCTTGCTGTATGCTTTACCTCCTAGTCCACTGGATTTCATGTGCTTTGCAGACTTCCTCACTTTTTCTGTTGTACCCCTTTTTATGTATCTTTTCTGTAACACTTTCTATGCTGTTTGTTGTTAAAAAGTACTATTTGGGTATGAAAAACGACCCAGGGATGAAAAAAGCCAGCATTTTGTATGTTTAGGAAAGCTCTACAGGCTTGGGTTTGAGCAGTTAAGTTTGTGCCTTTTGGTCACTAAAAACCTCATGACCAAAAAAAATTTTTTGCCCTCCCTCCCTGAGTTTCTCTAGGCAAGCTTGAGAAACAAAACAAACTGGTCCACAAGGTTACAATTGGCTACCTCCTGGACGAAATGTGTTTGTCTGTGCACAGAGTTCTGCAAATGTTAAAGCAGAAGCCTGATAGAAAGAAAAAAAAGGAGAGGAGGGGTAAAGTTTTAAAAGCAGACCGCCATGAGAAATGCTTTCAAAGTTATTAGTATATATCTTTGCCTGAGTTTACTATTCAAACAGGTTTATATTTGTTTCTGCTACAGGATTTTTAGGGTTGAAGTTGTAAACTCAGCCAAAAACAAAAAGATCATTCTGTATGCAATTCTTAGGCAAATGAGACCAATTTAGCATTGATTAAAAAAAGAAACAAGTATATAGAAGAGGAGATATGAAGAAAGATATAAATGTGAAGATGTGGTTATGGTTAAGAAGGCTAAAAACAAACAAAAAAACTTTTGTGTGAGAAAACATCTTGTATAGTGAATTTTTGCCCTAGAGTGAAATGACTATTTAGAAAGTAGGAAGTATAGGACAGAAACAGAAAATTTGAGTAAGTCATAATAATGATTCGCAAAGTGTAAATTTATAAAATAAATTAGAAAAATTGGCTAAAATTAAGTACAACTTATGTATATGTCTTTCTAGAAATTGGACATAACATCAAAAGTACTCTGATACAAAGCAAGAGTTTGCTGTCCTATATTGAACCAACCAGGTTTTCTTGAAGCACTAAGCTGCACTTAATAGAAAATTGTGAAAGATTTTTTTTTTTTTTAATCTTTTAGATAACCAGCATAGGAAACATATTCCATGTTTAATCATGACAAGTTCTTGTGTTCTGTACCTTTGAAATCTTGTCACTTTGGTTTTATTTCACAGAGGTTTGTGATCCTATTTAATTAAGTGTTTCAAACCTTCGTTATTTGTTAAACTTCCCAAAACCAAATATTGAAAATTCAGTCTTTTGACTTGAACTAACTTTAAAGGCTCCAAGGGCCCTGGAACGTCTCAAAGGATATGTATAAAAGAGAGGTATTAAAACCAACTGGCTTATTTGATGGATTAAACTATATGGGAAGCATTGTCAAAACAAGAAATAATGTTTGACCTTCTTTGTGTTTTACTGAGATGTTGTTAATATGTACTTCAAAATTGTATAAAGTTCCTAGAAAACTGGTGTGTCTGGGTATAAATGCTATCAGTCATAATTTTAATTTGAAATGGTTGTATCCCACAGAAATAACCAAATTTTCTTGTCATGGTCATTTTAACTCTTGTCCACAGTTAGTAAAAATGAAAAGAACTCTTAAACACAGGTTTCAAATAACTATAAAATCAATGGACAGAAAAAATCTTTTTCAGAACTCTAAAAAGAAATCTGATGGGTTTGTGAAACACTAATCAAGATCAAGCAAAGCAAAAAAAAAAATTAATAACATGAAGTTGAGAAACTGATAAAGATGACATTTTGTTACTTTCATTTTTGGTTCTTTACGTAAATATCTTGTTTTCCAGATTTAAGGAAACTCTCTCTTAAGCTATCTATAACTTATAGCAATTTGGTAAAATATAATTTATGAACAGAGATGGAAGCATTTTTTTCCCTATTTGATTCCTCCAAAATTTGAAAATTTTTTATATTTATGATTTTTATGGCAATATAGTTCTTTGCATAGGATCAATGGGAATTTGCTGTCTCTTTATAACAGGATATAGTTGGAAACATTGGTCATAAAATAGCACATCTCTTTTAAGTTCCTGATCCCACTTCAGGTTGCTCTGATTTGACTTAACTGCTGTTTCATCTTTCCCTCCCCACCCCCACCAACCCCGCCCCGACATGTGATGTAACTTCCTGGGAATAAGCTTTCCCAGCTCTGAGGGATCGATGTACCTGGGAAAGAGCCTTCTCAGCACTGAGTGACCAGTATGGAGAAAAGTAGGACCTTGTCAATAAGAAAATTGATCATCAATGCTTTCTGGAGAGACATGTTGATCAAAAAGGGGAGAATGATGTCTTCTCTACACAGCAGTTCTCCAAAAATAATCACAGCCTTGGTGGGGGGTGGGGGAGTAAAGCTCAAAACTGGATGAGACATCCTGTTCCTAAGCAAAAGGATTGTTGTAAGTTCTTGAGATTGTTGGTGTACAATTAATGTATAGATTGTTAACTCTAAGTATTGACAAGAGGAAATTGTTAGTGTGAGGAGAACCAAAGTGATGTTAGGACCCAAAACCACATGGGCTGTAGGAATTTTTAAAAAGGATACAGTTTTTGTTTTGTTTTTCTCTCTCTGTCTTCTTAGCATTCATTTCTCTCAGTTCCCTCTTTCCTATGGCAAGATGACATTATTCCCACAAATTTGGAGTTGTTTTCCAGCCAGCCTGAGGCTGCAAACTTGCAGACCCTGAGAAGCCAAGGAAGACATCAATAAAGCTATACCGAATCCACCCCTCCAGCAGGACCTCGAGGTGACAACAGGATGGACAGGAACCAAACAGAGTCTTGGTGAGACTCTGCACCAGAATTGAGCAGTTCAGACTCAGTCTCTGAGGAGGGCATTGGTTCTCCTGCTTCAAATTCTAACTGAGTGACTGTCATCCAAAAGCCATCATGGTCCTTCAAGGATATGAACCCTTGTGCCTCCACACATAAGCTTTCCCTGGGGCCACTTGACAGTCTAAGTAGAGAGTTGCACTCCTGGGGACAGGTAGGGACAACTGCCCTGACTCAGCAGGAAGTAGCTACAGAAGACTGGCAGGACCTACACCCTTCAGCACCCCAAAAACATTTTTGGGAACAAAACTCTGTCAGGGAGAATAGAGGCAGAAACAGTACAAGGACACACCCCAGGGAAGCTACTCACAAATATTCAGGCTGAGCCACTGCAGGAAGCACCCTGGGCTCCCGAGTTGGGGAAATGGGTGGCCAAAGACCTCAGCTATGACCCCCCGACATCTACGACTAGCCCAGAGACAACCACCGAGCTGCAACCAGAAACACCCCAGGCTCCCAAGCTGGAGCAGTGGGAGGCGAAAAGGCTTCAGCCATGCCCCCTGGCATTGGCCTAACAACAACTGAGCCACCACTGGATGGAAGCCCCCTGGTCTTCCCCTGCCAGAATGAGGAGGTGCCTGGGGCCTCGACCACACCCCCCTCCTTCCTTCCTCTCCCACCCTGTTTCCCTTCCCCTTCCCTTCTCCCCCTTCCCCTCAATTGCTCTGCAACAACATTTTAGAATGTATAAAAATAATAATATTAATATATAAATAAATATTCAGGCTGGATTGGCACTACCACCTCCTTACCTGGCAGTTAATGGACTCAAAATGAACTGGAAAGACCTAAACCACACAACCAATCAGGATGCTACACTGTCACACCTGCATACAAGGAGGAACAAAGGTGCAGACGACCACCATTACATTTCACCTGTAATGAGTAGGACAAGGTTAAGAGAAGTAACTCCTGTGCATGACCAGAAATTCCAGAACAACCACCATTATGACATTTCACCTATAATGGACAAGGATGAGGTTAAGGGAATTAATTCCTGCTCATGACCAGAAGCTGACACTACCTCATTAGGCCTTAATTACCTAAGATCCTCCTCCACAGAGGAATATTCCACCCCTTAGGACAGAGAGACACCGCCATCTCAGGACAATATATAAAGCCTCCCCTTGGGAACACAAATAACAGTTCTCACTCTCTTTCCAAGGCTGCCTATGTGCACATGTTGGCACATATTCTCTCTGCACAATAAAGCCCTATTATCTGTTGTTCTCATAGAGTGAACTCACGGGACCATGGACTTAAATTGGTCCCAAGTAAGGAGAACCTAGTTAAGCCATCTGGTATCAAAGTCACTCTGAATCTCTTTGCCAGTGAAAGAAGCTTGCTGTTCTTTGTCTTGGGAGAGTTTCCTTCCCTTGCTTAAAAACTATAATAACCTCACCTAGATCAATTTCCCAGGCAGGATGCCCCAAATCCTCAATGCTTATCCCTCAAAGAGGTTGTCCATTATCCCCACAATCCCTAACTGCAACTAGACCCATAACTAGAGTTAAATCTGTGCATACTACAGGAAGGGGTCATCCTAATTTAATTAGTCTGTTTGGTTGTGGCAGACAGTGAATTAATCTTGGAGAATTAGCATGGATTATCATAAACTTAATCAGGTGTTAACTCCATTGCAGTTCTTCCAAAAATAGTATTTATACTGGAGCAAATTACACAGACTCTGGTATCTGGTATGCAGTTATTGGCATAACAAATACTTATCCCTCCATACAAATTTGTAATGATCATAGAAAAAAAAAAGTTTGTTTTTACTTGTAAGAACTATTGGTACACCTTAGAACTACATCAACTCTCTCTGTTCACAGCCATAATATGGTCTACAGGGGTCTGGTCATCTTGACATTTCAGGCAGCATCATGCTGGTTGTGGTAGTCAGAATAGTGGTCCCACAAAGATATTACATCCTAATCCCCCAAACCTGTAAATATGTTATCTTACACATCAAAAACTGTGCAGATGTGATCAAATTGAGATGAAAAGATGAATGAACCAGGTGGGCTCAATGTAATCACAAGAGTCCTTATAACTGAGTCAGAGAGAGGGAATGAGATGTGATAATGCAATCAGAAGTCAGTGAGAGAGGTTGAAAATAAGGGTGAGAAGGAGGTTTGAAGATGTTATCTTTTTGGTTTTAAAGATGGAGGAAGGGACCAAGAGCTAAAGAATGAAGGTAGCTGAGAGAAGCTGGAAAAAAACATGGAAGTGGGTTTTCCTTAAAGCCTCCAGAAGGAACACAGCTTGATTTTAGGACTTCTGACCTCTAAAACTAAGAAAATAGGTTTGTGATGTTTTAAAATAGTAAGTTTGGAAAAGCCCAGGACTGGATGGTTTTACTGCTAAATTCTACCAAACTTTTAAAGAAGAACTAATACCAATACTTCTCAAAATATTACAGAAAAATTGAAGTGGACAGAATTCTTTCAAACTCTTCTATGAGGCCAGCATTACTCTAATTAAAAACAAACAAGCAAACAAAAAACCCCAAAACACGAAAAATACCAGGCAAGGACACAACAAAAAAAGGAAAGTACAGGCCAATGCCCTGGATCAACACAGATGCAAAAATTCTCAATAAAATACTAGCAAACTGAATCCAACAGTACG
>NW_007731585.1:143815-150874 GCF_000696425.1 Galeopterus variegatus
AAACAAGCAAACAAAAAACCCCAAAACACGAAAAATACCAGGCAAGGACACAACAAAAAAAGGAAAGTACAGGCCAATGCCCTGGATCAACACAGATGCAAAAATTCTCAATAAAATACTAGCAAACTGAATCCAACAGTACGTCAAAAAGATTATACACCATGATCAAGTGGGATTTATCTTAGGGATGCAAGGATGGTTCAACATACACAAATCAATAAAAAAGATACATCACAACCACAGAATGAAAGGAAAAAAACATATGATCACCTGGATAGATGCAGAAAGAGCATTTGATAAAATTCAACATGACTTCATGATAAAAAAAAAAAACTCTCAACAAATCTGGTAAAGAAGGAAAGTATTTTAACACAGTAAAGGCTATAGATGACAAACCCACAGCTAAAATCATACTGACGTGGAACAAGACTAGGATGCTCACATTCACTGCTTTTATTCAACATAATACTGGAAGTTCTAGCCAGAGAAATTAGGCAAGAGAAAGAAATAAAGGACATCCAAATTGGAAAAGAGGAAGTTAAATTGTCCCTGTCTGCAGATGACATGATTTCATATAGAGAGAAACATAAAGGTTCCACAAAAAGACTCCTAGACCTGATAAACAAATTTGTATGTTCATAAACAAAATCAACATACAAAAATCATTTTTATACAACAAAAATGAAATAGCAGAAAAATAAATCAAGAAAGAAATACCATTTACAATAGAAGTAAAAAAGTAAAATTAAATACCTAGGAATGAGTTTAACCAAGAATGTGAAAGATGCATACAAGGAAAATTATAAAACATCGATTAAAGAGATTAAAGAAGACACCAAAAATGAAAGACATTCAATGTTCATTGTTGTAAGAATCAATTTTGTCGAAATGACCATACTACCCAAAGCAATCTACAGATTCAATGCAATCCTCATCAAACTACCAATGACATACTTCATGAGAATAAAAACTAAATTAATTCATATGGAACAAAAGACCCCAAATAGCCAAATCAATCCTGAGCAAAAAGAACAAAATGGGAGGTATCACTCCCTGACCTCAAAATGTACTGCAAAGCTATAGTCATCAAAACAGCATAATACTGGCACAAAAACAAATACATAGACTGACAGTATAGAATAGAGAATCCAGAAACAAATTCATGTACCTCCAACCAACTGATTTTTGACAAAGGAGCCAAGAACATACATTGGGGAAAGGACAGTCTCTTCAATAAATGGTGTTGGGAAAATAGGAGATCCATATGCAGAAGAATAAAACTAGACCCCTGTTTCTCACCATATGCAAAAACAACACAAAATGGATTAAAGACTAAACTGTAAGACCTAAAATTATAAAATTACTAGAAGAAAACACAAGAGAGATGCTTCAGTGTATAAGACTGGGCAAAGATTTTATGAATAAGACCCCAAAAACACAAGCCACAAAAGAAAAAAATAAACAAATGGGATTATGTCAAACTAAAAATCCTTTGCACAGCAAAGGAAACAATCAACAGAACAAAAAGACAATCTACAGAATGAGAGAAAATATTTGCAAACTATGCTTCTGACAAGGAATTAATATCCAGAATATACAAGGAACTCAAAAAACTTTATAGTAAAATAATAATAATAATCTGATTTTTAAAATGGGCCAATGAGCTGAATAGACATTTCTCAAAAGAAGACATGCAAATGGCCAACAGGTATATGAAAAAAATGCTCACATCACTAATTGTCAGAAAAATACAAATTAAAACCACGATGAGATACCATCTTATCCCATTTAGAATAGCTATTATCAAAAAGACAGAAAATAACAAATGTCAGTGAGGATACGGAGTAAGGGGATCTCTCATATACTGTTGGTGGGAATGTAAATTACTACAGCCATTATGGAAAACAGTATGGAAGTTTCTCAAAAAACTACAAATAGAACTACCATATGACCCAGCAATCCCACTATGAGTATATATCCAAGGGTAAGGAAATCAACATGTTGAAGGGACACCTGCACTACCATGTTTATCATGGCTCTATTCATACTAGCCAAGATATGGAACCAGCCTAAATATCCATTGACAGATAATTTGGATAAAGAAAATATGGTATATATACACAACTCACTACTACACAGCCATAAAAAGAATAAGTTTCTGCCATTTGCAGCAACATGGATGAGCTTGGGAAAAATTAAGTGAAATAAGCCAGGCACGGAAAGAGAAATACCACATGTCCTCACTCATATGTGGAAGCTAAAAAAAAGTTGAACCCATAGAAATAGAGAGTAGGATCATGGTTACCAGAGACAAGTAAGGGAGGGAAGAGAGAGATAGGGAGAGGACAGTCAGTGGATACAAAACTGTAGCTAGATAGGAAGAATAAGATCTAGTGTTCTATAGCACAGCAGGGAAACCACAGTCAACAATAAATTATTGTATAACTTCAAGCAGCGAGTAGAGAGGATACTGAGTGTTCCCAACATAGATGTGACAACTGTTTGAGGTGATGGATATGCTAATTGCCCTGATATTGTAAATGTAGAAAAAAAAAAACCCACACTCGTGTATACACTATAGAACTAACTTTGTTTTCCCTTTATAGCTAACCCTTAATGATTAAGATTGCATGGAAAGCAGACATCCTGCCTCACCCAATACATCTTTCAAAGCAGGAAGCAGCTGTCTATCACACTTAAAGACATCCTGTCTCCCCCATACATTTACCTATATAAATCCCAGCCTTCAGTCAATCGGGGGAGAGGCAGTTAGGTCTTTAACCTCATTCTCCTGGTCAATGTCTTCTGAAATAAAAAGACTTTCCTATAAGTTCTGTCTGGCGGGTGTGATTGGCAATCTCATAAGGGCAAGCACTCAGACCCACAAGGGTCAGGGATTCCCCTGAGGAGAATCCCATGGAATTTGTTCATTATCAATATGATCATTCCACACCGTATATAAATGTACCCAAATATCACATTGTACTCCATAAATATATACAATTATCATGGGTGAGTTAAGAAAAAAATTAATTAAACAAAAAAAATTTAGAGACAGAAATAGATTAGAGGTTACCAGAAAGTGGCAGGAAGGAATAATGGGAAATTATTGTGTCATGGGTACAGAGTTTTCTGGGACAATGAGGAAGTTTTTGAAATAGATAGAGGTGATGATCACACAACATTGTGAATGTAATTAATTCCACAGAATTGTGTTTAAAAATGGTTAAAATGGCAAATCTTATGTTATATATATTTTACTACAATAAAAAATGACACTAAGTTTGTAGTGATTTGTTACAGCAGCAATAGAAGAATATACTAGTTCATTACACTGATGAAGTAACAAGTATACATGCCTTAATGAAACATATGTGAATCAGAGGTTGGAGGACAAATCCCATAAAAGTTCAGGACCCATCATCTCAGTAAAGTTTCACATGATCCTAAGCCCTAGCTACCTTTGTTTTAATTGTAGAACTTATTATTTTATCTAGTGGGTATAGAACAAAGTGTTCTACTATTTTAATCTCTAAGCAACTTATTTTTCAGAGTCTCCTCAATAAAAATATATTTATCTTCTTTCTGATTTAAATACAAGTTGATATTTTATTATCAGCAGAATTTTAAAATTATTATCAACACTGTCATATTTGCACACAGATTTAAGATGTCTTTAAATATTGAGCTTGGAAACTGTCACCCCAAACAGTAATTAATTCAGTTTTTATAATGCCAGAGGTTTATTTAAAACATAAGGTAAATTCATACTGTAGATATCTAATTTTACAGATGTAATATAGACTTACTTTCAAACTAAGAAATAAAAGACATCTAGTTAAAAAATAATGAACTGCATTTTTAAAATAAATGTCTTATTGTAAGTGGCCATTTGCTGAGCTTTTGTAAAAGTGCTTTTATAAAAAGAGAAAGCACAATATAGTGGGAAAAGCAATGATTCAAAGTTCACAGACTGGTGGAAGTCCAAATCCATCTGGACTATGATTTCTAAGCTCCACAGTTCTAAAATACTCTGGCAACATAAAATCCAAATTGTAATTATTTACTAAACATGTCACATGTGCTAAGCACTGTGAGATGCATTCTATGAAATGCAAAGTTAGAGAAGTCATGGTTTCTACACTCTAAAAGCTTGCAATCTAGATCCTAAAATAAAGAATCAAAAAGTTAAAAATTAAATAACAATGAATAACCACAGTGTACAAAGTTACCATATAGTGACATTACTTGCCAAAGGAATCGAATAGTAATATAAAGGAAGCTGAGGGGATCAACGCACTTTGTAGGGGAATTGGGATTTAAGCTGGGTCTTCAAGGAAGAAAAGATGAGGAAAATACGCAGAGAACATTGTAGACAGAAGGAATGGTAAACAAAAATCTCAGAATCTTAAAAAGAAAATGACGATTTTTGATCCTCCAGTAATATTGGTATGGTTCTAGATCTATAGATATATAAGTTTGAAAATATCAAGATGTGTTCCTAAAAGCCTTCAAAGATTCAAGGGTCCTCAGGTCTACAATGAGAGGTTTGGAGATGTTCAGTGCAACAATTTCTGCATTCGTTTGGTAACACGTAAATTGATTGCAGTATCCACAGAAGAACTGGAATTTTCTAAATTGTTTATTTTGCCTTGGGCATCTACTTTTAAAGCTAACCTTGTAGCCACTGTGTTTTACATTTTGTAAAGAGAGAAGGCACTACATAGTGGGAAACACTGACTCACAGTCAGGACTGGAAGTCAGCTCCACCTGGATGATATGATTTCTAACTTCTTCGGCTCTAAAATCCTATGGCAATATAAATGCTCTGCTAGGCCTCGATAAAAAACATTTAAGCAGAACAATATCTTTCCAGCTCTAATCCCAATGCTGTATTTAGGTTAACTTCTCTCTCAAAACTAATTAAAATCACTGGCTCTTTTAGGACCACTTGATCTGCATATCTGACTCATTTTCTTGTAGTGGTAGAAATGGGAAGAAACTCAAAGGAACATAGTTCTGAGTCCATATGGCCCCATCTGTATGCAAATCATCAAACAGAATGCAAAACACTGAACACCAATAATGGCAGAGTTATTAAAGCAAGTAATTTCCTTTTCCTGGCACCATTTTCATGAACTTGTCAAAACAGTCCCTTGCAAGTTACTTGAGGTCTAAGAGGCTTTTCCAGGGAAATAGCCTCCCATATTAATATATATCCCTTCAAGTTCTGAGCAGAGAAGAGCTCAGGAGGAGAATATCTGGGTGAATCTTTACTCCCAGATCTTGACTTGCTTCTGAAACTTCACCACCTCTTCAGGACTTTCTCACTGTGGTTTCCATGATCATTTTCCATGTTAGTACCCCAAGGATACACCATTCTTCCCCTTCTTAAATTCTGGCCCAGATTTCAATTCAAACAAAATTTCTTTTCCTTGTCTTCTTTAGGATACATTAAGCTGCTATTTTGAAAAGACCTTTATGTAAAAATTAAAAGAAACAATCAGAAGGAAAAAACCGAAAGTCAAAAAACCCCTTACAAAATTTCTTTTCCTTGTCTTCTTTAGGATACATTAAGCTGCTATTTTGAAAAGACCTTTACGTAAAAATTAAAAGAAACAATCAGAAGGAAAAAACCGAAAGTCAAAAAACCCCTTTACAAAGTGTCATTTCCTCTCCTGAAAAAGCTAATTGATTCAATTAGTCATCACCAGTGCCTACTCTACGTTTAAAGCACAAAATCACCCTTCAAACTATTAAGCTTTCCTCCTCTCTCTAGCCCCTTCTTTCTCATCTAGTCATAGTGTGGGTTAGGAGTGTTAGCTACCCAGACCTCCCGAGGAAATGAATGTCGGCAGATTTGATGTGTAGTGCAATTTTCATATCCTACTAAGAGCTCACCACCAACCATGAAGACGCAGGAGCTTAAGTTTCCGCTCCTCATTCCCCAACAGTTGGAGCTATTTCTTCACAACTTCATTATTAGTCTCCCTGACTTTGCACACACACACACACACACACACACACACACACACACACACTTAGAAAATAATTATACAATTATGCAAAGTAACTTAAAAATTTCATGATTATTAAAAATTGGTGAACACACACTCCTGGCATCTCATTGCACCAGAAAACAGTGTGCTTTCCCCTCCCTCCTCCAGGTCCCTCCTGGTTTCTGAGTCACTGTCACACTGCACAGATGTAGCCAAAGGTGCAAGTTTCTCTTACATTTGAGACTAAAACATTCATCATAGTTACAAATACTTCCTCCAATCTGATGCTGGTAATGACATGCGACATTAATCTCCTCTTCCCTCTAGGGCTTGCCAAAGATCAAAAAAACTTTTAACTGTAAATGGCTCAGTGCTGATACATCCTGAAACTGCCTGTGTGCATTAGGAAAGAGGAAAGCTCACTTTCCTGTAAGAAGAAAATGCATGTTTTCATGCTCGGGGCCTTTCTCCTGAGAATCAAATTGGAAAACACCATTTCCAAAGGCACATTCAAAGACAGGGACAATCTGTGAAGGGAAAAATAGCTGCTAGAAACAAGTAAACAATTCTACACTTTGGATCTTTGAAAACAAGATAAAAGTACTTTCCAAAGGAACAAAATTTAAGGAACTCAAAAAATTGTCAGTTATGAACCTGATCTGGTGACACTCTTCTCATAAAAGGAGGTTGGGGCTTTTTCTTTCTTTTTTTTTTTTTTCTTTTTAAAAAAATGTTGCATATATAAGAGGCAGGATTTGGAATTTTTTTTTCATAATACCCCTATAAGAACTACACTGCAAGCAACTTCTCATTGCCTGTAAAATAAAGGCCAAATTTCTTGTAGCTTGTGAAGCTCTTCATGATCAGGCCATAGCCTAGCTTTCTGGCCATATCCCCTCCATGATCCCACGTGCATCTTTTGCTCCAGCAGTACCGAATACTAGCAATTTCTCACATTTGCCACTTTCAGGTCTCTGCACATACCTTGCTTACTGTTTTTGGAAAGCTCACTTCTCTCATCTCACTGTTTGGCTAATTTCTCTCTCTCCTCCTCAGTAGT
>NW_007731585.1:150965-152737 GCF_000696425.1 Galeopterus variegatus
TTTTTTTTTTTTTTCTTTTTAAAAAAATGTTGCATATATAAGAGGCAGGATTTGGAATTTTTTTTTCATAATACCCCTATAAGAACTACACTGCAAGCAACTTCTCATTGCCTGTAAAATAAAGGCCAAATTTCTTGTAGCTTGTGAAGCTCTTCATGATCAGGCCATAGCCTAGCTTTCTGGCCATATCCCCTCCATGATCCCACGTGCATCTTTTGCTCCAGCAGTACCGAATACTAGCAATTTCTCACATTTGCCACTTTCAGGTCTCTGCACATACCTTGCTTACTGTTTTTGGAAAGCTCACTTCTCTCATCTCACTGTTTGGCTAATTTCTCTCTCTCCTCCTCAGTAGTAACTGTCATCTACTAGACGTCTTCAGTGACTCCCATAGGTTGAAGCACATCTTCTCCGTTCTTAATGTTTTCTGTACTACATTAATGCACACACTGGGTGAATTCGGGCCAAAAATTCCCCTAATGATACAATAATTTTAATCTATTATCCTTGAATAGATTATCCCTGAACAGACTGAATGGACTAAATTTACTGAAGGATTTTTTTAATGTATCCCCACAGTAAGTGTCTGGCAAATCTGAATATCCAAGTATAGCTTTATAAAGAAGATATAAAACCAAAAGGTTAAAAAACTATTTTTTGTATATTTTAAATTACACCAAGGTTTATATTCTTCCATATGTCTTTGAAGCAATTAATTTTATTTATTTATAATCATTGACTTATAAGTAGATAGAGACTTCACATCCTTGGAAACAATATTTCCTAGATTAAACTTTTATAGCTGACAGAAAATATAAGCTAACATTTAAACGAATCCAGTGGGGAATTAAATTTACAAAGGCAAGCATTTTATGTATGTTATACATGCTCGTATATTGTACTTTCTTAAATAAGGCATCTCTTGTACAATCAATTACAACTCGATAAATATAGTCATAAAAAGTTACTGGAATGATTGGAGTAGTATNCAATCAATTACAACTCGATAAATATAGTCATAAAAAGTTACTGGAATGATTGGAGTAGTATTAAAAAGCACAAACTTTCTGTCTGAAGTGTATTTTGAGCAGGAGTTTAGATGGAGAAAATATGCTTTTCTATGGAAGGGGATAAGTAATAAATATTACAAAACAGTGTATCTGTATGATCATCTGCAGGTAAACACTGATGAATTATATATGACTGTGAATTCTGCTTTGCTGAAGTAAAGAAATATAGTTTTGTTTATTTCTACTATATAATTTCTACTATTAGGTAGAAATTACAGATGAGTAGGTAGTAGGATATAAAAACCAATTTGGTAGTGGCATATAGTATGTGGGCTTAGGGTGGGGGATGAAAATGGGAAAGAGAGCCCAGAAGACAATAGAAGAAATATTGAAGTCAGAGTAAAGTTCTAACTGATTGAATTAAGTGATTGATAGTCACCATGGATTCTAAGAAGGAAATTGATATGATCAAAACAAAGATAATTGTTCTAACTATGAGAAGCATGAATGAGGTGGTGGGTTAGCAAGAGATTCTTTAGAGATAATGGGGAGGAGGGAAAGAAGAATGAGAAGATGTGAGAAAAACTTCTAGAAGAAAAAATTCGAGAGTAATTCCCAGGGTGCATTCAGGATGCTCAGGAGCCTAGTGCCAGAAACAATAAAAATAGGTTAAAGGTTAGGAGAGCAGCCAAGATACAGTATAGATTCAACATTGCAAAAATGCCAGTCCATCTCAGAGTATCATATGAATTTATTTTATAT
>NW_007731585.1:154314-155348 GCF_000696425.1 Galeopterus variegatus
ACAAAGGAATACTGTGAACAACTGCATGCTATAAGTTAGATAACTTAGATAAAATGGACAGATTCCTAGAAAGACAGAAACTATCAAAACTGACTCAAGAACAAAGAGAAAATCGGAATAGACTTATAACAAATAAAGAGATTGAGTTAGTAAACAAAAAGTTAGCCACAAAGAAAAACCCAGATCCAAATGGCTTTACTGCTGAAGTCTACCAAACTTTAAAAAAAGAACGGATACTAATTCTTCATAAACTCTTCCAAAAAATAGAAGACAGTACACTTCCCAACACATTCTATAAGGCCAAAACCACACTAACATATCACAAATCAAGAGAACTACAGACCGATATCTTTTATAAATATGGATGCAAAAATCCTCCACAAAATACTAGCAAGTTGAATCCAGGAACATATAAAAAAAATTATAGGCCATGACCAAGTGGAATGTATCTTAGGTATGCAGGGTTAGTTTAACACCCCCAAATCAATTAATGTATTATACCTTACTAACAGAATAAACATCAAAAATTGCATGATCATTTTGATAAAGGTAGAAAAAGCATTTGATAAAATCCAACACCCTTCCATGATGGAAACATTCAACAAACTATGAATAGAAGTAAATTTTGACAGCCTGATGAAAGGCATACCAAAAAAACCTACAGCTAACATCATACTTAATGGTGGAAAACTGGTTGCTTTCCCCCTAAGATTAGGAGCAAGATAAGGATGTTTCTTCCCACTGCTTCTATTTAACATCATATTAGAGGTTCTAGTCAGGGTAATTAAGCAAGAAAAGGAAATAAAAGATATCCGGATTGAAAAGGAAAAAGTAAAATTACTTCTACTCACAGCTGACAGGCAAGAAAAGGAAATAAAATCCGGATTGAAAAGGAAAAAGTAAAATTACTTCTACTCACAGCTGACATGATCTGGTGTATAAAAAACCCTAAGGAATCCACAAAAAAAAACCCACCTCTTATTTATTAGAACAAATTAATGAGTTCATCCAGGTTGCAAAATACAAGATTAATA
>NW_007731586.1:0-407 GCF_000696425.1 Galeopterus variegatus
TTCCTGGCCAAAGCCTACATTTTAAAACCTTTCTCTCATTCCCCCTACCTGAAAAATACACACCATAGTTCACAAATGCATAGCTTCACTACAAAATCAACTCCAAGTACCTACTTACTGACATTGGAATAGCAGCAGGATTTTTGTGAATTTCTATTTGTAATAACACATTCCCATACAATATGGAGAAGATTTCTTTTTCAGAGTAATTGTCCCAACATCACATAGAATTTTGTGTACTTTATGTGTTCTTTCATTGATTCTTAAGAAGTAATTTCTATAAGTACCTTATTGTTTACTCAAGATACATAACCAAGATAAGTATTTCAACCTCTCTTTTCATTTCTTGCTAAATACCCTATTATATACTCACTCAGGCCTTAGAGAAGTAAGTATACTATTTACTG
>NW_007731586.1:1825-14945 GCF_000696425.1 Galeopterus variegatus
TTGCCTTGCACATATATCATGTTTCTTTTAGTATTTAGAGAAGGCATCTTATTTATTTTTACTAAACATTTTCTCTTTGGAAATGGAAACTAAGTGAATAAATAATGAATGAAAATGCCATAGAGGAAAAGCAGTCAAGTATATCATTAAACAATGGTGACTGTATGTTTTGTGTTCTGTTTTTTTTGTGTGTGTGTGAGAACTTCACGTATTGTGTAAAAATCTGTAGAAATATTTTATAGTAAAAATCTTTATAAAATTTTAAATCAACCCAATATTCACTATGATTCTCTGCCAAAACTTTACCTTCCATTCTTGCATTTACTTTTTGTTTTCTTCTATATTTCAAATACCTGGGTCAGCACAACTCTATTATAAGGCATTCTACCAGTACACATGCCACTTCAGTTTTATATTCTTTTTCAGGAATCTTATTGCCTTGGGTACATACCCATTTTGTAGGTTACCATCTTAAAGAACAATGTTTACATTTTTTAAATTGAAAATAGACAAGTACTGTAATTAAAGCACAAATAAAAATGATCAGCCACTATCTTGAGTTTGTTACCTTAGTGCTACATCCTACTTACAGCTTTTTTACGGTAGTGAATCCACAGCAATTGAGGGACTTTAGCACCTCAGAAATAGAGGTTAGGACATTGCTTTTGAGTGCAGTACAATTCTGACTCACCATGCTAATGCACTAAGCTGCCTCATCTGCCCTCAGTGTAGTAGTGCTGTGTAGTGAGGAGGCAGTCTTCTAGGATACAGGAGGCCTGTGTTCTAGTCCTCATTAATCTACTTCCAATCGGGTAACTTTATTTAGACTCTGTTTACTAAGTTGCATAATGGAGAGTACCATATCTATCTCAAAGGTTCACTATTACAAAATATGAAACACTCTACTTATGAAAGAACAGATAAGGCCAAAGAGGGTGTCCTAAGCTGTTGTAGGTGCAGTTTCAGCAGACATCAGAATGCTAATAGCTTGATCACTAAGGCTGTTTGGAGTGATGTTTCTTTGGTTGGGAACACCATTAGTCATCTTATTTCTCCCTCTACTGATAATCTAGGCAATTCACACAACGAGGGAGAAATGATATCACCTGAATTTAAAATTATCCAGATAAAAAATTGAAATTTAGGAGAAAAGTAGACCATGAAGGATATTTTCCCATAAGATAAGATCTTAAAAGATTCTGGCCTAACATGCACATTTTAAAATTTCCATATATATTCTGGAATTAATTTGCTTTTGTCATTTTGTGACCTTCAGAACCCATGAATCTAATGTGTTTTAGGATACTCCACTTTGTGACCTAGAACAACAGAAATTTTCATAGTCTACTGTAGAATGATAGTTCATCTCCGAGCAAGGCTATGCAGGCATATATGACATTGATTCTATACTAACATTTTGTAAATAACAGAAATAAAGTTGAGTTTAAGGGGAAAAAAGGCTTTATTTTGAAGAATCAAAGAAGCCAATCACAGGCTGAGATATATTCAGCCCTCAGAAATAAATTGGAATAGGAAATACAAACATATCAGAAACTCAAGATATTGTCATTTATGGTTGCTAATGTTTATCTACATTATATGTTTATCTACATATAACATGTTTTTCTTTCTTTTTTTCTTGCAACTTTGTCCAAATTCTGTGGGCAAATTGTGTTACAGTGCACATATATTAAAATCCCTTTTTTGAAGAGGCCAGCACATATTAAACTATAATCTCTCAGAAACCAAACATGAAATATCGGTTTCAAATCCTGGGGAATAGATTCTGATTTTCTTGGATTGGGTCACCATTTCTCATGCACTTATTTGTGGCTGTAGGGCGGAACTCATGTACTGACACCACCATGAAATGTTTAACCCTTTGAAATAGGAGAGAGACGTGGACATAATAGGAAGAAAATGGCATTATTGAGTGGGGCTGGGAAGTCAACCTAGAGGAGTTTTCTACTAGTTACTATTAGTGAAGACCTAGAAAATCATCTCAATTTATCTGGTATCATGATCTCTGTTTGATTAGTATTATTCCAATATTTCTGGTGCTTTCTTACTTTATCATTAAAGTCTCATTCAGAGAGAAGTGACCTATTTGATTTCTAGCTGAGAAAGCACGTAATTAAATAACACCCTTGGGCTCATTCTATTTTCCTGCCTTATCAAGAAATAAGAAGGAACGGTCTCCTGAAGGAGAATTAAAGAAAATGCTGATACATAGCAAATGATAGTTTAGCTTTGCCTACAAGGACAATCCTCTTTCTACAAAATAAGTAAACATAATGTATTGGAAAACTTTGGGAAAAAATAAAACTACCTAAGCATTATAAACTCTGAAATGTAAGGTAATTTTTATATAGCTGTCTGTTTTAAAGCAAAAGGTAGAATTATTAGGTTATCTTCCATTGTCGCTGTTTCACGATCATTACTAGCATTATCTTCATCATCACCATTTGTTATGTCATTAAAAGCAACAGTTCAAACTAAAAATATACAAGATGTAAAAATTATTTCAAAACTTAAGACTTTTAAAAATTTTTATTTTAAACTTCTAACATGGATATAGTAACATTAAAACAGAAAACATGCAAAAATGAAAGTAAAAATTTAATTATAAGGTGAAGTTTCAAAGATTATGATATTCTCACTAAATGCTAAATAAAAACTATATTTTGATTTTTAAAATTTTGGCCCTTCTCATATTCCTCCACTTTTTGTGTGCATTTGAAGAGGATGCATACAGTTGACAAAAATAAGAATAGACCAAAACCAACAAACAAATCACAAAAGATTTTAGTTATAAGTAAGAGATTAAAAGAATGGCATAAAATCGAAGGTCACCTTAAGGAAAGACACAGTAGGATTTTTTTTTCATTAAGTACAACAATGTCTATTCATACAGAGTATCTATCATACACATGGATACTGGGAATACAGTGATTAAGTTAGTTTTAATTTATAAACACATAGAGATAATAAAGGCAATGAAAAACACAATTCAAAAAACACACACAAGCAAACAATAAAACAACAGAGAACATATGTGTGAAGATAATTGGAATGTAAAAACATTAGAATTAAGGTTTAAATTGAGGATAGCCCTAATTGTGCAGATCATCATATGTAATAATCAATCAGTTAATTAATCCCAGAAAAAGGCTTACTTTATATATTTGATAAGATAACTTTACAAATTGCCTGCTTCAATGAAGTCAGTGGAACAACACACTTTACAGAACCAGAAAGCTGCCTAACTGGGACCTCTAGCTACTTCTGGTGACACCACCTTCTTTGATGAAATGCCTTTGCAATTCTGACAGCCTCAAGGAGATGGTGAAGAAATCATACACCTCTGTCAGGCACAAATCTATGCCTGCAGCAACAGTGAGCCTGCCCAAGGCTACCTGCCCCAAGAGTGGGGATCCAGAGGGATCCAGCGTCTCTCTTGAGGGCACAATAACCTATCCACAGGCCCAGTGACCTCTTACAAGGAAGCCCACCCCAGCTGTGGAGCTCCAGAGTGTTCCAGTACCCTCTTGGTGTTCCAGAAGCCTCCCCAAAACCGCAACAGCCTTGCCCGGGTGGCCACTCCAACTGAGCAGCTACAGAGGGCCCCACCATCCCTCTTGGGAGAGAAGGGTCACACCCCAAGTAGCTAATGCCTTTCCTAGAGTGGCCCACTTCAACAGTGGTGCTATTGAGCAAACTAGTTCATCTCCTGTGAGTACATGCCTCCACACATGAATCCAGTGACCTCACAGTATTGCCCACTTCAACAGCAAAGTTAGAGTACCCCAATGTCTATCCTGGGGATACAGGGCTCTGCCCAGAGCCACTTACTGAGTCACCCCCTCTAGTTGAGGAGCTGCTGAGCACCTCACTGTCTTCCCCAAAGCCTAAGGTCCTAATCCAGACCACCAGGAACCTCACTCAGGGTTTCCCATTTAAGCTGAGGAGCTTGAGAACACCCCAGTGCACCTATCATGGTCATAGGACACTACTGGGCACGAGGGAGTCTGCTCAGGATCATACAACTCAGATAAGGAGCAACAGGGCACACAGGTGCCTCTCCTAAGAGCTCTAGGTCTCTCCCACAACCTATTTTTTGATGAAAGCATTTATTACATTCAGCTACCCTCTCGCTGCTCCTATTTAATGTAGCATTGGAAGTACTAGCCAGAACAATCAGACAAGAGAAAGAAATAACTGGCATCAAAATTGGAAAATATGAAGTCAAATTGTCCCTGTTTGCAGATTACACGATTCTATAAATGGAAAAACCTAAAGACTCTACCAAAAAACTCCCAGAGCTCATAAATAAATTCAGTAAAGCTGCAGGGTATAAAATCAATATACAAAACTTATTCGGTTTTTTATACTCCAAAAACAAACTAGCAGAAAAAGAAATGAAGAAAACAAGTCCATTTACAATAGCTATGACAAAAAACAAAAAAGCAAAACAAAACAAAACAAAACAAATCTAGGAATCAATTTAACCAAAGAAGTGAAAGATCTCTACAATGAGAACCACAAAACACTGATGAAAGAAATTAAAGAGGACACAAAAGGATGGAAAGACAGTTCATGCTCATTGACTACTACAATTAATGTTGCAAAAATGTCCATAATGTCCAAAGCCATTTACAGATACAATGCAGTCTCCATCAAAATACCAACAACATTCTTTGCAGAAATAGAAAAAAAAAAATCCTAACTTTCATATGGAACAGAAAAAACCCTGAATAGCCAAAGAAATCCTGAGCAAAAAATAAATAAAGCTGGAGACATTACACTACCTGACTTCAAATTATACCACAAAGCTACTGTAACCAAACAGCACAGCACTGGCAAAAAAAAAAAACAAACAGACACAAAGACCAATGGAACAAAGTAGAGAACCCAGAAGCAAATCCACATACTTACAGCTAACTAATCTTTCACAAAGATGCCAAGAACATATGTTGGGGGAAGAACAGCATTTTCAATAAATGGTGCTGGGAAAACTGGACATCCATATGTATGAGAATGAAACTAGACCTATACTTCTCACCAAGTACCAAAATCAACACAAAATGGATTAATGGCTTAAATATAGACCTGAACTATAAATCTCCTAAAGAAAACACAGGGGAAACACTTCAGGAAGCAGGACTGAGGAAAGACTTTATGAATAAAAACTCAAAAACACAGTCAACAAAAGAACAAGTAATCAAAAGGATTACATCAAACTAAAAAGCTTCTACACAGGAAAGGAAACAATAAACAGAGTGAAAAGAAAACTTACAGAAGGGAGAAAATATCTGCAAACTATGCATCTGACAAGGGATAATATCCAGAATATACAAAGAACTCAAACAACATCACAGTAAAAAAAACCCACCAATAATCCAATTAAAAAATGGGAAAAGGAGCTAATAGAAATTTCTCATAAGAAGACATACAAATAGCCAACAGGTACATAAAAAAATGCAAAATCACTAATTATCAGGGAAATGTAAATCAAAACTACATTAAAATATTATCTCACCCCCCAGTTAGACTGGCTATTATCAAAAAGACAGAGAACAACAAATGCTTGTAAAGATGCAGAGAAAAGGGAACCCATCTGCACTGTTGGTGGCGCTGTAAATTAGTAAAGCCATTATGGAAAACAGTATGAAGTTTTCTCAAACTGCTACTGATAGAACTACCATATAATCCAACAATACCACTACTGGATATATATCCAAAGGAATGAAAATCATCATGTCGAAGGGACAACTGCATGTATGTATTGAAGCTCTATCTACCATAGCCAAATGAAACCAACCTAACTGTCCATGGATGGATGACTGGTTAAGGAAAATGTGGTATATTTACTCAATGGGATACTTAGCTGTATAAAAAGAATGAAATTCTGCCATTTGCCGCAACATGGATGAGCTTGGAGAAAATTATGTTAAATGACATAAGCCAGGCACAGAAAGAGAAATACCACATGACCTCACACATAAATGGAAGCTAACAATAAAATAATAAACAGACAAATAACTAAATGAAAGAATGAAGGAAGGAATGAAGGAATGAACAATCAAAATGTGTTGAACTTAGAGGAGAGAACAGAACTGTGATTAATAGAGGCAGGAAAGGTAGAGTGGGGAGGATAGCAAGATATTGGTTAATGGAAACTAAACATCTAGTTAGGAAAAATAGGTTCTATTGATATACAGCCAAGCTGGGCGTCTATAATTAAAATTAATTTACTGAATGTTATTAAATGACTAGACGAGAATAGAGCTAATGTCCTCAAACCAAATAAATGGTTACGTTTTGAAATGACAAATACACTAGTATCCTGACTTGGTCATCACACATCGTATACAGGTTTTGATATTCAACACTGTTCCTCACAAAAAAGTATAATCACTTGTGTTTCAAGAAAGAAAAACAATTTCTAATTAAAAAAAACCAATTAAGTCCTTTAAAAAATTGTTCTATAAACCAATGATATCACGTGAATTATTTTTTATTAGGATATTACTAAAACTACAAAGATATTAAAAATAAGTGATTAATAAGACATACTACATTAGTTTATTTATCAAAAATATTTGTTGAACACCTAATACATTGAAGTCATGTGATAAATTATGGCAAGTAATTAAAAAGATAAAAAATTATGAATCACTACAAAGTATTAAAATAGTAAATTTATGCACTATGCAAGCTTACAAAAGAGTAGGAAATAAATGCTATAGTTCTTAATTAAAAGTTCTGGTCCAAGGTACAGGCAGCTAATTGGGAGTAAGCATTGAAAGCCTAGTGATTGGTTAGAGGAGCATGTTTGGCTTTCTCCAGTTAGAACTAACTTGAAAGTGGGGGCAAAAATTAGGGAAGTTGTTAGTTATTGATTAAATAATGATTATTTTAGGCCAGTTCCTACTGAGTTTGTGGTTGAGCTTCCTGAATTGATTGCTGCAGATTGTGGGTCAGTCCTACTCATATTTTTATATATGGTCTGGGTATTGTTTATTTGTATATTCGGTCTCTTATTAGGCAAGATATGTGTGTGTGTGTGTGTGTGTGTATAAATAAACATATGTATAATAATAGTTACAATAAATATCCAGAATAATTAACTTTAACATTATAGATAAGGTCAGTTATTTATCATTTAGATGGTTGGAATTTTAGAGATGGACATCTACTTTATGGGGAAGAAAGGGAATTTATTTAAAAAATATATCGACTTTACTATATTCAAAATTGAGTATATTCAGGTTCACTAGAACTTATAAGAAAAGGGAGGCAAAACATGTAGAGAAAATTGATAGAATTAAAATAATTTGCATCCTTTTGACTGAAGCAGTGAGGTAATTCAATAAGAGTAAGAAATTATTGCTTTGGTCCTAGAGCACACAAATGTTAAACATGCTCATTGCCCTCCTCCTCACTTTATGTTAATGAAAGGTAAATGAAATAACCAGAATATATAGTTGAAACCACTTTTCATCTAACTCACGAGGACTTTAGAGAAGAGTTTGAAAAACTGTTAGTATAAGACAAATTGGTGAGGATATAAAGAAATTAGAGTTAAGAATATAAGAATTAATTTGAGTCTTTGTTGGTGAAAGGTTCTGGATTTTGAGAATCTACTCTTTCTTCCACATATATTCAGGTTAGTGTAGATATTATTTCATATATACATTGTATTTCCAGTTTGATTTATTGACATTAGTGACTAAAAATAAAAAAAGAGAGAAAACCAAAAATCCTTGAATTGAGAGACTGAGTAGGCTCATCTCCTTGTTTGCTATGTGAGTTGGTCTGTGCTCTGGAAAATTTAGGTTGCCATTTACTTAGATGACCCTACCTATCCTTACCTATCCAGGTCTCAGTACAGACAGGTTAGTGGTAGTGAAGCAGAATCAATATTAACTGTCAAGTGTTTGTTAAACCTACATAGTACTAAGTATTCCTATGATCAAAATTCAACATTGAGTATTCTATAAGAATTTGAGTACTTTCCCTATGGAAGCTTTGGTATCATGATATGTAAGACATGATCCCCATATTCACTGAGTGTGTATTTATTGTGAAAATGTAGACATGTGCACACATAACTCTCATTAAAAGTTAAAAGTCAGTAATATAGAGGTACCATAAAGTCATATAGGTTTTCAGAACAGACAGCATGTGTTTTCACTTGAAACAAAAGATTAGGTTAAGATTGAACTGGATTTTTAAGGATAGAATAAATTGACATTTAGGAAAACAGAGGATGGGGTTTGAGGAAGACTTTTTTTTAATGAGGAAATCATGTGATCAAAAACACAGAAGCAAAAAACCCATTTGGAAGGAAAGTAGGTTTTATTGGGGCACAATGGATAATATGACTTAAAGACAGAGAAGACTATAACGGGAATGCCCTAAGAAAGACTTCGGATGGTTTTGGAACAATTGAAGTGGCCTTGCTTTATAGAACTTTTCTGTGTAGGGAGACATTTACATGATTCCTATCCTCTACCTGACTGAAGCCTAACTTGGGGGATGATACGTAAGTGCACAGAAAACCATGCAACATACATGTTCTAAGAAACGCACACTTCACTGATTAAATTCATGCTCTTGTTGTAATAAAACTATTGGAAATTAATACCTTCCTACTTTAGATTTAAAATAAGGTTAACAATTTATATTTCATAGCATAATTTTATACCTTTGATTTACTTAAATATTGCTTTAAAATTTGTATTGTTTCACTATTTGACAGGCAAAAATACAAAAATCTTTAAAAACTTGATGACCATCATTTTACAGGTTCCATGCACTGTCTTCTTAAAAAACACACAGTGGAAAGTATTTCCTGCTGTCATGAAATAATTTTGTGTCTGGAGCTATTGCTGTCATGGTAAGGTTGTCTAGAATTATTTTGCTAGGTTTTTGTTCTGGTTAATAACCATCATTATGGAAACAAAATATAATCACAAATAATAATTGTTTTGGAAATAGAGATATGGCAGAATTAGCTAATGACCTGCCTCTATTCAACTTGTAATTTGCCTTTTTCATTTCATGAAAAATGTTACTGGAGAGAAAATGAAAAGCAAATTTTGTATTTTTACATATTTATATTTTAGAGTAAAATTTGTAAACCTTCTGAATGAGATTTTTTTTTTTTCAACTATTCGTAGCTCTCCAAAAGCAAGGAGGTGTACTCACCTAGATCTCTACATTTGTTCTAAAGAGAATTATAAGAGACAAGGATTTTTGAAACTTTGGCTAATAAAGCTTTCTGGATTATTCTTGATTAACATTTCATGTTGCAACTCAAACCAATTGAGGAAAGTAACATTAACATTTCCATTAACAAGGATCAGTTCCTTGCCTTTCATTAGTTCCTTTAGTAACTCTCAGTCTATCTGATTGATGTTTTCAAGCCATTCTGCCAACTCTACTTACCTCGTTAGCTATGGTTAATATTTCTGCCCAGAAAATATTGAACCTGTTTGTCTTGCAGGAGAGCTTCATTTACTGTTAGCCAAGCACCGATGTGGAGATAGTCAACAGTTCAGACGCTATAATCTCAGAGGTATAAGTAGAAGTCCTTCTCAGTAGATATGTGGACTGGGTCAACCCACTTGTGGCTTTCCTCCTTTATTTTTTATCCCCAGTTAAACTTTCTAATTTCCACCATTTTTTTCTCTTAAGGCCACTTGCTATGAAACTTTTAAGATAAAAAAGTGATCTTTTTTGATAAATGATCGTTTTCTCCTAATATAAGAATACAAGGAAACTTGTCTTGCCTGTATCCAACATGATTTCTTTTTCTTTTTGCATTATGTCTGTCAAATTATACGTTGCAACTCAATTAACTTTATATTGAAATCTTTTTTTTTTTTTTTTCCAGAGGGAGAAAATACACACTTTTTAAAAAGGATACCTGTAATGGGAACCTATAGGAGAGTGAGTCATTATGTAATCCCACATGTCCCATTGTCAGCAGGTATCTAAAGAATCAGCAGCAGGATAAACGGCTTAGTTTTTCAGCAATTTATTTTTTTACTGTGTATACCTTTTCCATACCAATACCAAAATCTTATGACACAGATAGGTGTAACAATTTCACAGCCCCATATTCTCCTTCTTTCCATGTTTGCTTATGTTGATGAGTTCTTCTAGAGTTGGGAATACAGGTTTTCTTTAGTTCTGTTTTAGCTTTCAGAGCTGCTGTCTCCTAAACCCCATCTGTGGATGTAATGCCTATCCCTGAGGGAATGGAAAATGATTTACTTCCAAATCTGACAGCACACTATCTTCTGATATCCACAGGTAAATGTTGGTAAAGCCATAAAGGTTAAGAAAGCAGGATAAAGTGATAAAGTGATTAACCATTATATTATCTTTAGGTTCACACTTGGTGTGGGTCATAAATTCTGGTATTTACTAGCTGTGTGATGTTTAACATGCTATTTTTTTCTTTGCCTCAATTTCCTTATCTACAAAAGTATAATTATGACTGGTCTTTATAGAAAAATCATTGCCTCTACTGCTTATTTAATCCTTTCTATTATTCATGCTGCAATTCTCCTGTTTATTCAATATTCCACTCTTCTAGATGACTATTTCATTCTTTTATTTCTCTCCTCAAAACATCCAACACCTTTTCCCTCATCCCCACGCCCAAAGGCTGACATTGCTTTGCTATTCTTAATTCGCTAAAAAAGAAAAAATAGTCAGAATAAAATTTCAGCAGACTCCCACCATCTCGATTACCCTCCTTCACTGCATCTGTGCTCCTGTACTCTGCCTTCCCTCCTCTGTACTTGCATGAGATCTCTGCTCTACACAGAGGCCACTGCTTTACTTGTGCCCTAGATCCATCCCCTATGTTACACCCAAGGATATCACTCCAGACTTCCCCTTTCTTTCTTATCTTGTTTTAATTTTTTTCCCTCTGCGCTAGAACTCCCCTATCAACAAACACACAGACTGAGTATTTCTTCCACTTTAATACAATCTTTTTCTGACCCATTGTCTCCCTCCAACTACTGCCCCGTTTCTTTCCTTCCCTCTCCTCCTTGAAAGCATTTTCTGTAGCTGTCTTCATAACGCGTCTCCTTTTTATTGAGCCACTATACCAAAATTTTCTCAAAGTCAGCCTTTTCTTTGCTAAATCCACTGGTCAATTTCTCCTTGTTGAAATATTTTCTTCACTAGCATTATGAATACTACATTCTCCGTTTTGTTTTGTTTTTTTCTTTCTCTATTCCACTGGTTGGCTTTGATGAGTGTTTGCTGATTGCTCTTTATCTTCCTATCCTTCAAACATTTGACTGGCTAAGGTTCAGTTCTTGGATCTTCGGTCTTTTCCCTATTTTTCTCATCTAGTCTCATAGTGGATTTAAGAGCCGAATATTTACTGACATCTCCTAAATGTACTTTGTCAGCCCTGAAACCCAGGCTTATGAGTGCAGCTGCTTACTTGATATCCACATTTAGTTGCTTAATTGGCATCTCAAACTTAAATATCTAAAACCAAACTCAATGTACTTTGTCAGCCCTGAAACCCAGGCTTATGAGTGCAGCTGCTTACTTGATATCCACACTTAGTTGCTTAATTGGCATCTCAAACTTAAATATCTAAAACCAAACTTCTGATATTTTCACTCAGTCTTCCTTATCTCAATAAATGACAGCTCCTTCCTTTCAAGTGCCCAGTTTAAATTCTTTAGCTCCCCTCTTTTCCCACATCAGATATCTAATACCTAAGCAAAAATCCTATTAGCTCCTCCTTTCATTGAGTAGTAGACCAATTCTCAACATCCTCATCATCTTATAATCACAAGGCCACTCGTCCACCCACCATTACCTCTCTAATGAGTTACCACAATAACCTCTAAAATGATCTCCTTGTTTCCCCCTTTCTTTAATCATTCTCAGTGTGCAGCCAGTGTTCCTCTGTAGGTGTATGCCACTTCTTTGCTGAAATCACTTTAAAGACTTTTTATTCACTTAGTGAAAATCTAAGTCCTTATAAATACTCAAAATATTGAAATCTGTTGCCTCTTATTATTCTCTTCTTATCTTCTAAAACTTCTCCCCACACTTCCTCCCTTTAAGCCATACTATCTTCCTTGCTGTTTCCACACATGCCAGGCACACTTCGCCTAAGAGATTTTGCCCTTATTGTTTCCTCTATCTGAGATGCTTTTCCCAAGATATTTTATTGTTTAATCTATCAACTACTTTAGATTTTTATCAAAATGTCATCTTCTAAGGGAAACTAGCTCTGACCATATAATCTCCCAACCACACTGCTTTTTAAAATAACTATCTCCATGTAAACTTTTGTATTTTAATAATTTGTTATGATTATTTTTGACTCTCTCATTTTTCTAAAATAACTACCCTGCTGTATTCCCATTAAATAGAGCATTGCAGTATAGAAGTATATGCCATTTCATTTTGGTTTTGTACCCAGTAAATACACTTTTATAACACAAGGTTAATGTTATTAAAATTTATCTCCAGTCTTCATTATACAACATTAGTGACTATGGTGAAAAATCTGTGCTGTCAAAAATACTAATTTTTAATGAAATCTTAAAATAAAATTGTCAGTTTAAAACAAAAAGTGATATTGCCTAATTTTCATTCAACCAGCTCTTTCTTTAAAGATTATTTAAAAGTTATTTATCAGTTTATGCATTTATTTAATTTTATAAAATGGGAAATAAAGTAAAACTTATGTACTTTTAGAATAAATACTCGATATCTTTATACCAGTTTATGGTTACAAAAGCTAAAATATGATGTATAACAATTCATCAAATACAAGGTTTAAAGGATGGGATAAGGAGAAAGTAAAAATCCTTTGAATGCTTCACAAATTATTTCTCTAACAAATGTAAATGTTTGACATGCAGTGATTATATTTTACTTCTAAAATTTTTTTGCTTAAAAATTTTTTGTGGAACTGCCATAGTAAAAAAGAAATAAATAAAATTTTAAACTCATAAAACTATTTCTAAAAATAAATTCTTAAAAATATTTTGTTGGAACTCAGTCAGTTCTTTAGAAGGAACTTCAGGCATATTGAAATATGCTTCAATCCTCACAGCATCTA
>NW_007731586.1:16753-24021 GCF_000696425.1 Galeopterus variegatus
ATAGTGATTACAGAACAAGCTATGTGCCTCCTTAAAAATGTTTATGAGTTGGGCCAACCCCATGGCCCACTCGGGAGAGTGTGGCGCTGGGAGTGCAGCGGAGCTCCCGCCGTGGGTTCGGATCTTATATAGGGATGGCCGGTTCACTCACTGACTGAGCGCGGTGTGGGCGACACCAAGCCAAGGGTTGTGATCCCCTTCCAGTCACAAAAAGGACAAAAAACAAAAAAATGTTTATGAGTTAAGAGAAGAGATACGTCTTATTTATTTTCCATTAATAGTGCTGTGAAATACATAATGGAAACACATCTAGACATTCTTTTTCTATTAGCAGAACACAAAAAGATTTTCTCAAAATATACTGTAATATGTATATGTAACTGTAATATGTATATGTTAAAACATATTACAGTATCTTTTAAACCTTGAAAATCCAGAAAAGAAATAAACATTTCCATTATGTGTTAGGCTCAGAAAGAAAAGTCTTAGAGGTTTCAAAATTGAAGCATGCAGTCTGTAAAGTTAATGAATGAGAGCTGTGGGGAAAATGTTTTCTTGGCATATCTACATTGTACTTGTAACATTTTCTGCATTGTGTTGCCACGATATCCTAGCTAGAAATTCGCTAAAATAGCTCTTCCAAGAGTTTCTTTCTGGTGTCTTTTTGTTAAAGCATAATTCTGTTTCTCAAAGAGGTAATGATATTTTCAAGATCATCCTGAAACTTTTGCGTATAGTGGGAGTGGAGGGGGCACGATGACATGATATTACAGATATATCATGTCTCTAATATTCAAATAAGAGTTTGCATGCTGTTTCTATTTGAAAATGTAAACAAAACTAGACATTTTATAAGGAAAAGAAAATGACCAAAATTAAACAAAACTATAAATACATGTAAATATAATTTTAACCATTTTTCTAAGAAAGCTAGTCAGCACCCATACATCTGAGTACCAAGAAAACACCAGTCACAAATAGTTTTAAAATGAATTGTACCAAACATTCAACAAATGATATGCCATATTTTATACCATTTTTTTTTCTGAGAATATTTGTAGGGGAAAACCTCCATATCTTTTATAATATTGATAGTAATAACCCAAGGTTCTCATGAAATGATCATATACTAATTAAAATATGAGTATACTTAATTCACCAATGTGTAAATAAAATAATACATTGTGGCCAAATAGATTTTAATCCTGAAGAGCATGAGTGATGTAGTATTAAGGAAGCTATTAACATACATATGCATATAAGACATGAATTAATAATCTACAACTCCTAGTAAAATTTAAATTTGCATATCTCAGCTAATTTACTTTCAGGTATATACATGAAAAACCTAGGGACACTTTCGCCAACCTATATAGGTGAACTTGGATGAGTCTATTTATTTATTACAGACAAATACATGTGTAAAGAAATTATAGAACATGCTTAAAGAGAAAACTCATCAACTGTAGAATAGTGGTTACTTCTGGGGTGGAAGACAGAAGAATGGGATTGGGGAGTCAAACAATGGAGACATAGAAGAATTAAACAACATGATCAATGACATAGACTTACGGATATGTATTGAATTTACATGCTGATAATAGAGGATACATTACCTTTTCAAATGCTCATCAACATTTAAAAATGATTATATATTAGATGAGAGAGAACAGCAACAATTTTCATAAAATCACCACCTGAACACAAAGCAATAAAACTGGAAATTATCAATAAAATAAAACATAATAAAATATCAAAGCCTGTTCCACCAGGAAATTAAATAAAACCTTTTATTAGCCAAAACTCGGGTAAAAAGAGAAATGCAAATCTCTACCTTCCTTCTGAATCATATATTAGGTATTTTCAACTATGGCCACTATAGAATTTATTCTGTTCTATGTATTTTCAGACTATTTTATTCTTTCGCTTCAAGCTGCATTTTTTCTGTTGATATATCATTCTGTTCAAATATTGTCTCCTTAGTTGTGTCTAATCTGCTGTTAAGCCCATCTATTAAGTTCATAATTTTAGCTATTATATTTTTAATTTTTAGAAATACAATTCATTCATTTTTTTATAAATTTCAATTCATTGAAGAAATTTTTTCTTTTCATTTATATTCTTGACCTTGCTATTTATGATTAACACAATATTTGGTAATATTAATATCTATATCATCCAGGAGTCATTTTCTTTTTTCTTTTTTTTTCTTTTTAGTGATTTTTCTTTGTCTTCTCTCCTGGAATAACTCTAATTTTCTATACACAATATTTGGTAATATTAATATCTATATCATCCAGGAGTCATTTTCTTTTTTCTTTTTTTTTTCTTTTTAGTGATTTTTCTTTGTCTTCTCTCCTGGAATAACTCTAATTTTCTATTGAGTGAATATATATACAAACATACATATGCAACCAAAAACTGAAGAGCCTCTGAATAATGTCACTTTCCTGTTGAGAGTGTATATTTTGCATCTGAAAGCCATTAAAGAAGGGGAAGATGGTCTTAACTAGTTTTGGATTGAGTTGATTCTCAAGTGTATTTTATTTTATTTTGACTGGTCAGTTTCCAAATTGCTTCTCTTTCAGTGTGTCTCCTGTCAGAGTCCGTACTAAAAGCCTAATTTATTTTCTAGGGATCTTCTACCTTTGGTGGACAATGATCTCCACAATCACCTGCCAAAAACCCTGGTTAGTTTCTGAGACTCAGCCACTACTTTTTGCTTAAGAATCAACCTTTTTCACTGCTGTATTCAAGGAACAAAAGTACCCTGAAAGGAAAAAAGTGGGGAAAAAATGTAAGGCTCTTTTGCATTTCTGCTTTCACTGAAGTTGTGTAAACTCAATTCCTTTCTTGTTCTCTTGGTCCTGAACTCCAACCTTCGTCTCCTCAGCTGACTGCACAGAACTCAGTTATATATCTCAACCTCTTATCTACAGCTGTCTACCCAGCTCTGCAATATCTTACCTGTGCCACTTGTAATATAGCAAATGCTTCTAGGGAAAAGCAGCAAAAAATTGAAGTTCATCTCATTTTGTTTCGTCTTTATTGCTGGGATATTAGTTTCTGATTCTACTTGAATTTTATCAAGATTTTCCATTTCATAGTGTAAGGGTTGTTCCTACAAGCTTGATTTCTATAGCTAGAAATGGAAGTTCCCTTGCTGCCTTGTTTGTCAGATTCGTAGTATTAAATTTTACTGAAAATTTTCTTCCTGATACTGGTAAATATGTATGTTAGTTGGTTTTTGTGTTTTTTCTCTAATTTTTTTTAATTCGTGTCTTATATTCATATGTAGACTGAAAATATATTTAAAAACTTAGAAAAATAACAATAGTAACTGCAAATTTGCCAACTTAAAAAAGAATAACTACAATTATTCTATATGATAATTTCCTCGTACTGTGTTAAATACTGAAAAATTTTCAATTATATAAGTATCACTACCACAGTTTTTCTTTCATAATTAGACATGGTTTAAGTTTTTGCTTGTATTCAGTATTTACAGAGCAGAAGTTCTTATTTGTTCATCTGACTGCTCATTCAGTCTTATTGAGCTAGAAGAGAAACAACTTCCCATCTGTTATGCTCTAATGGACACAGTTTGGCAACTGTTTTTCAGCAAGCCTCAACTTATTCCTGAAAGAATCAAGCATTCTCTAGGCAGGCAAAAGCTAGTAAATCAACTGTAGTGTTAATCAATAAAAGTAATCAGCCTCTGAAGCAAAACCTGTCTATTACAATATGTAACAACTAGCTCTTGGGTGTATTTCAAGACACAGTTTAAAGAGTAAACACAAAGTTGTTCTGATACACTTTTTTCCACTTTATTTCAAGTAACATTAGAGTTTTAGATAAGACTAGAATTTAAACATTCTTTGAGCGTATGTGCACTGATGAGTATTAAAAGAATGTTGAAAAATGAAAAAAGCAATGGAAATCAGTGTGAAAAAAATTTCTATGTGATAGGATGTACTGAATAAAAATAAGCTCCCCTGTATAAATCAAAATATAACTTTGTATGTGAAATAAAATTTATTTTTGTGTTTTATGTGCCATTCAAAGTGGTTGATGTGCCTGTCTATCTTTAAGGTCAATTTCTGTTGTGTGATTTTTTTCTTACCATGTGATCAACTGCAGATTTAATGACGTAAGTCTGTTTTTCTTTTAAAAATGTGTTTGGTTGAATTGTTCTGTATTTTATGCTTTGCTAACATAGGTTTTTTAAATTAATTATTTGATTATATAAGGTACTTCAAATGTTAGAAAACCTAGAATTAGAATTTAATATTAAAGCAATTGAACATTAAATAAATTAAAGAAACGGTTGAAAAAGATTTAGAACAAGTATGTATTGGAAGTGGTTAGAAAGAAAGGACTTAAAACCAAAAATAGCAAAAACTACATTGAACTCATGTAATTAAAAATGACAGAAAGTTTAGCTGGAACACATTCTTTTTAACAGTTTCTTTTTAAAAAATTTATGATTAAAATAAATACAAATATTTTAACTAAATTCTGATAAAACGAACTCCAATTCTCCCAAATATGTAAATGTTAATTGAAAATGATTTACAAACTTTAAAGTCATTTAAATTCTTTAAGTCATTTACATTCAATTTTTAAAAATATTATTAAGTAATATAGAAAAATTTCTAAATATCACTAAGCCAGTATGGAACAACAATAATAATACCTGTAATAACAACAAGCAACTGATCAACTAACACTTGCTATTGTTTACTATACAACAAGCATGCATTTTCTGATATGTGGTCCTATAGGCTATATATATTGCAAGTCTGTAAGCAGCCCTCTCATATTTGAAAAATAAAACATAAAACTTTTAATTAGGGTGTATTTGGCAATGTTGCCACATCTGAACTTCACCTTAAGTATCAATAACCCATGGGAAGCCGCAAAACATATTTAAGCCTAAAGTACTTAGATGAGCAACAGTCAGTTTGGGGAATAAGGGATGCAAAGCATGAAGGACTTTTGCTGTGGTAATCCCCTTGTATTACTAGCTGCTTAACCAGCAGGCAGAAAGAAGCACTGGGAGTAGCAAAACACGAGTGTAGTCCTGCATAGCTGGTTCAGGCACATGAAAGTTAGTGTGACTCATCTTACCTGCTGGGACCTCATTACCAGCCTCTTGTGGACTTCCTGCCAGAGTTAGGCTGCTGCACTGTTTTACCTCCAGCCAGGAAGGAAATTGGAGCAGCAGGGGCAAAATCATGTATGCGGCCTGTCAGATTAAGACCTAAGAATGGCTAAAATGTAAGCTTTCTTGTATGGAATTAATTTCTAACTTACTATAATCTTCCTTAAAATATGTACGATTTGATGATCTATGTGAATAGTGAATAGACTTTAATACTCAATTTTTAACAGTTGATATCCATCACCTGTTCAGTTTTCCAAGCAGTAATTCAGTCCATGAGTTTCATTTGTTGGTCTTTGGCCACCATATGTGACCGGCTCCAGGCTTCTAGAAAAATGATTCATAAAGGTATTCTTCCATAGAGACTAAAGTTTATCAGAAAAATATTTACAGTTAAGACTGCCAAGTGTTTGTTTAATTATCTTGTATTTCTCAAAAGCAAGCTCTTTTAAGTATGAAATTATGACCATCCACTCCCTAATATAACATAAAGCCTTTTTTGAAATAAAGCTCATGGAATTTAATTTTCTATTTCTGCTGAAGTGATTGTAAACTTTCACTTTACAATATCACTTCAGATTTTTCTGACAATTCCCAAGGGTTAAGAAATGGATCTAGAGAATAGTCTAATCATAATCTTTTTCTTTACACATTTAACCATTTAGAATAGTTATGAATCACTCATTTATGTTAGTGATGGTTTTTATGCTCTGAGACAGGAAGTCTTTTAGCAGTTCTCACTGTAGCAGTTTACTCTGTGCCACCTGGAACTTAAGTATCAGCAGCTGCTTTCAACATCAATTGGACAATCAGCATCCAAGGTCATAGGGTGGTAAGCTTAATTATAAGACTTAAACTTTTATCATGAGGCTATTAATTTTGTTTTGATTCTTAAACTCTACAAAACACAAGTGTCTTTTCTATCCTAGAAATTGAGTTAGGTTATTTACTGTTTCAACTTGACTGACAACCCTAGGGGTTTCCTCAAAGGCAATAATACAAGTGTTAATAAATATGCTTTAAACCTCTAACAGTATTGCAAAATACTTGTAAATGATGATAAATTTTAGTGTCTGTAATATCATATATTATAATGACAAAGCATAGTTGTTTTAGGCTCAATCCTACCTATCATGTATTTAAAAAATCAAAGATCTCCAAACTCCAATGTATGAAAATGAAACTTAAAAAAAAAAAAAGTACAAAAAAGGAAAATTCCCTGGAACTCGTGAGAATAATTTAATGCTTTAATTTTTTTCCCTTGGTTTTTCATCAGCAATTAAAGCAATTTCAGTGAAAATATTATCTTCTAACAGTTTCATATCAGTGTTAGCTTTCTCTTTCCAAACAAATTTCTTATTAAGTTGATAACTTTGTGTTCATAACCTTTATTCATAATATTATTTAATTTCTTCATTTTCTGTGGTTTCATACATATTTGGAACAATTTGAACATGAATTACAAATAAAAAAGAAGATATACTAGAATGGAAAATTAGTTGATACTGTGTTCACTTTACACTTTTTGTAATCATTTTTTATTCAAGCAATCTAGAGTCAAATGATCCAATCATAAAGTTAAATCCAACAAATATTAAAAATCAAAATTAAAATTTATTCTAAATAATTTTGTTTTAATATATTAACTGTGTTAACTAAATGAATTAGAATTGGTATAATCACAATATGTTGAAGACTGGCTACCGTAGATTAAGCACTGCGATAGGCAGCATACTTCTTTGTTTCTAATAAAAGCATATAGTGAACCAAATTTCATAAGGCATCTTCGTTTTTTTTTTGTTGTTTTTTTTTACTGCTTCAAAAGATTTATAGATCAATGTGTAATTTAAAATGTAATTTAATATGTGTAATTTAAAATGCTCAAAATTTGAATATTTTGGATTGTATCAGATGCTATGGACTGGTGACCCAAAGGTCAGGCACAGCCCCTTTCTTCCTTTTCTCCTATTTATTTAAAAGGTTGGAAATGTTAAATGCTAGGTTTTCCAGGCTCTCTTGCAGTGAGGGAGGCGATGCAGCTCGTTGCTTATAAGGCATCTTTGAAAGATGAAAAGTGAATTGTATTATATTGAAGAAGTTAACA
>NW_007731586.1:24397-25507 GCF_000696425.1 Galeopterus variegatus
ATTTAAAAGGTTGGAAATGTTAAATGCTAGGTTTTCCAGGCTCTCTTGCAGTAAGGGAGGCGATGCGGCTCAGTTGCTTATAAGGCATCTTTGAAAGATGAAAAGTGAATTGTATTATATTGAAGAAGTTAACAAAATTCCAAAACTAATAGGATAGTATACAGAAAAAAAGTGACTAGTTTTACATATATTAAAAAACTAGAAGTGATATCTTCCAGAAAGAGGAGGGTAACTGTTTCCTAGGGATGCTATAACAAATTACCTTAACTTCGGGGGCTTAAAAATACATAAATTTAAATTTATTCTTTCGTAGTTGTGGATGAGGGAAGTTCAAAATCAAGATATTGGCAGGACTGCACTCCTTTCAAAGGCTAGAGAAGAACACATTCCTCACCATTTTCAGTTTCTGGTAGCTGTCAGAATTCCTTGCCATTCCTTGGCTGTAGCCACATCATTCCAATCTCTGCCTATGTCTTTACATTATTTTCTCTTCTGTACATCTGTGTCTATTTCTCTTCTGTCTGTGTCTCTCTCTCCTATAAGGATACATGTAGATACATATTCAGTATAATTCAGAATAATTTTCTCATCCCTAAATCTTTAATTAGATCTCTCAACACCCTTTTTCCAAATAAGGTAATATCCACAGGTTCCAGGAATTAGAATGTGGATATAACTTGTGGGGGGCCACTATTCAACCTACTACAGAAACTAACAATTATTTTTTGTAATAATGTATAAGAATCATTCACACAGGCAATCCTTTATCAACACACAACTCTTCCCAGAACAAGAACATAACAGTAGAGGGTTTACTTCTTCTGTCATGAGAAAAAATTTCAGACTTGTGGTCAGGAGAAGCAAGGATACACTTGCCAAACTGTGTCCATTAGAGCATACAGGCATAGGTTTGGTTATACCCAGTAGGCATGAGGAAATTAAGATTCTAAATGATCAAATAGTGAAGCACACTTTTCAGCAGTAAACTCACAACTATTCAGGCTATGATGAAATATACCAGCATCGGTCATATGTCCCGTTCTTTACCACTCCACACATACGTGTACCACCTCCAGTAAGAGTCAATAAGAGAAAACCATACTGTAAACC